>NW_013771762.1:0-769 GCF_000517525.1 Limulus polyphemus
GGAACGAATTTACGGAAAATCAATTAACAAACGGAGACGTAACAATACCTTTAGATGTCTTATCATGCCAGGATAACTCTAGATGTTTTATCATAATAGGATAACTTTAGATGTCTTATCATACCAGGATAACTCTAGATGTCTTATCACAACAGGATAAATTTAGATATCTTATGATAACAAGGTAACTTTAGATGTCTTATCATAACAATATAGCTTTAGATATCTTATGATAACAGGATAAAGGATAACTGTAGATGTCTTATTATAACAGTGTTACTGTAGATATCTTATAATAACATGATAACTGCAGATGTTTTATCATAATAAGATAACTGTAGATGTCTTATCGTAATAGGATAACTTTAGATGTCTTATCACAACAGGATAACTGTATATATCTTATTATAACAGTATAGATTTAGATGTCTTATGATAACAAAGTAACTTTAGATGTCTTATCATAACAATATAGCTTTAGATATCTTATGATAACAGGATAAAGGATAACTTTAGATGTCTTATCATACCAGGATAACTTCAGATGTCTTATAACAGAATAACTTTAAATGCCTTATCATAATATGATACCATTAGATGTCTTATTATAACAGGATAACTTTAATAGTCTTATCATAACATGATAACTGTACATATAATAATATGATAACTGTAGATGCCTGCTCTCTCTTCATTCATATCTGCTGGCTTTCTCTGCCAGGCTTATATATACTATCGAAGAGGGCATCTCGAACACACTCGGACTTCC
>NW_013771763.1:0-770 GCF_000517525.1 Limulus polyphemus
TCGTGTTTACAGCAATGAAGGCTGAAATAGGCACAGATATATCTAAACTCAACATATTGACATGCATTTTGAAAGTATTTTTGGGGGGTAGAAGGGATCAAAACTGACAAAAAAGCATAATTTTGGGGCTTTGAAACAATTATTCGGCCATATTTTGATCAATTTTCATAGAGTTTGGTAAAAAAAAATATTTTCTACAGATAACACATATTGATAAACAAAATAATGTCCAACTTGCTAATTTTTAGTAATTATAGGGGACCAAGCTGGCACTGAAAGTATAATTTTAGGTTTTTTTTTACAATTACTCCGTCGTATTTCGGCCAATTTACATGAAATTTCGCAAAAAGGTCCCATATATATATACATACATAATGTGGGATATGCCCATTTTTTTTTGTCATATTGAGGGGATCAGAAGTTTAAATAAACCCCTATATTTGCCCATATTTCGACCAATAGGCGTGGGATTTAGTTCAAACATCAGAGATATAGACAATATTGGAGTTTTTACCTTTTGCTACCAAGAAACCTTCTTGCAGGAAGTTGCAGGTCCCAAGGATTCATTTGTTTGTTTGTTTGTTTTTGAATTTCGCGCAAAGCTACACGAGGGCTATCTGCGCTAGCCGTCCCTAATTTAGCAGTGTAAGACAAGAGGGAAGGCAGCTAGTCATCACCACCCACCGCCAACTCTTGGGCTACTCTTTTACCAACGAATAGGTGGGTATTCGACCGTCACTATTATAACCGCCCCCGACGGCTGAAATGGG
>NW_013771764.1:0-766 GCF_000517525.1 Limulus polyphemus
TACCTTTTATAGTGAAGTTTGAACCGGTCATTACATTAATATTACAATTGGACTAAGTGTTTTGTTTTTGTCTCCTGGTGGGACGGCGGTAAGTTTATGGATTACAGTGTTAAAATTCGGGGTTCGATTTCCGCGATGGACATTTTAAGTGGCTTTGCTCTAAGACAAAGTGTTTTTGTTTTCTAACAAAACAAACACTTTCCTGTGTAAGTATTGAAGACCCCGGAGAGAAGGTTATTTGGAAATTTCTGGTTTGGTATGTATGTAAAAAATAGAATAAATGCTATTGATCGAATTCAGTGGACTGCATGCATAAAATTACAAAGTAACATTACCAATAGGTCGTCAAAAAATGTTAACCTAACCTCCTTCAAATCAACACATTTCTGTTCACACTAAACATTTCTATTCTCAAAGTGGAGATAAATAATGTTTCAACATTTTTAGTACTGAAAGGATTTCATTTTTCATTCATTCTCAAGTTTATTCCTTTTTAACTAATTTAAGAACTTATTTTTTATTCACACAAATTATACAGGCCTGCGATGGTTTTATTGTCTTGAAATGTTTACATGTTCTACAGTAATTCCTGTACACTAAATCCGAAAAAAACAATTTTTCTTCATCATGTACAGGTTTTTCACAAAACTTAATAACGCAATACATAAACGAAAGACCACAACACGTAGTTTTGAGACTAAAAGACGTAGATTTCACAATCAGGATGAATGAGGACGCTTATTCGTTTGACATCAATGTTTTTCCC
>NW_013771765.1:0-805 GCF_000517525.1 Limulus polyphemus
GTACAAAGTATCGTTAAATATTTTGGCTTGTTATTGTTAGTACACAGTATCATTAAATCTTATGACTTGTTTTGATAGTACACAGTATCGTTAAATCTTTTGTCTTCTTATTGACAGTACACAGTATTGATAAATCCTTTATCTTCTTATTGACAAGACACAGTATTGTTAAATTATGTCTTCTTAGTGACATTACACAGTATTGATAAATCTTGTATCTTCTTATTGACAGGACACAATATTGATAAATCCTGTATCTTCTTATTGACAGGACACAGTATTGTTAAATCTTGTGTCTTCTTATTGACAGTACACAGTATCGTTAAATCCTTTATCTTCTTATTGACAGGACACAGTATTGTTAAATTATGTCTTCTTATTGACAGTACACAGTATTGATAAATCCTGTATCTTCTTATTGACAGGACTCAGTGTTGTTAAATCATGTGTATTTTTATTGACAGTAAACAGTATCGTTAAATCTTGTGGCTTGTTACTGACAGTACACAGTATTGATAAATCCTTTATCTTCTTATTAAAGGATACAATATTGTTAAATTTTGTGTCTTCTTATTGAGATTAAACGGTATTGATAAATCTTGTGTCTGCTTATTGACAGTACACAGTATTTGTAAATCTTGTCTTCTTATTCATAGTACACAGTATCGTTAAATCTTGTGTCTTATTTTCGACAGTACACAGTATTGATAAATCCTGTATCTTCTTATTGACAGGACACAGTATTGTTAAATTATGTGTCTTCTTATTGAGTACACAGTATTGATAAATCCTGTATCTTCTTATT
>NW_013771766.1:0-769 GCF_000517525.1 Limulus polyphemus
GTTTTGCTGCTACACTGTAAATTCTCGGTTGATTTTTCCAAGCCCGTTCCTTTGGCTGTGGTTTCGCTAGATAGTAGATAGGGACAGTAGGAATCTCGTTTTGTTGCTACACTGTAAATTCCTTAAATAGCGTACTTTCTAATCTTCCATGAACTTTTAATAATCTTTTCTAACTTTTTTGCTAACGTATGCGTATTATAATCGTACTTACTTATTAACAAATGTATTTTCAAAGCTTTTTAACCGTCGTGAAACTTGATAATATTATGATTTTTTTCTTTGATAACTTCAAAGCTTATTATTTGTTTCAGCAAATCAAATTTTAGGATTTTCGGTTGGCCCCTGACGTTTATATTATGTTTCTACCCCGTCTGTTTATTGATTGAATCAGTTTTATTATGTCGTTCTATTTATTTATTATATTTTAAATAGAGCCATCGCTATAATCAAAGAAAATACAGAAAAGAAAGCTCTGATATTTACCGCTCTGTGGTCGAGAATACAACAATGAAAGTCATTCATATTTGAAAAGTTCGAAATTAGTGCGCTCAATGCTAATAAAGGAACCTAAACTTCCAAAAGACAAAGACGGTATTCTTGTCGTACATGTTAATATTACATTGTTCAGATGACACGATTTCGTTTCTTAGTGAGCATATTGTTAAGTTTGTTGTACTCAAACAAAATATATTAATACAGGAATTATAGAAAGTAAACCATAACTACTATAAATTGATCTCGAATAAAAATACTGTTGTTCTCAAACTTT
>NW_013771767.1:0-1481 GCF_000517525.1 Limulus polyphemus
ATGAATGTTACAAATAGTTGACTGTTATAATGATGAATGTTACAAATAGTTGACTGTTATAATGATGAATGTTACAAATAGTTGACTGTTATAATGATGAATGTTACAAATAGTCAACTGTTATAATGATGAATGTTACAAATAGTCAACTGTTATAATGATGAATGTTACAAATAGTCAACTGTTATAATGTGAATGTTACAAATGGTTGACTGTTATAATGATAAATGTTACAAATAGTCAACTGTTATAATGATGAATGTTACAAATAGTCAACTGTTATAATGATAAATGTTACAAATGGTTGACTGTTATAATGATGAATGTTACAAATGGTTGACTGTTATAATGATGAATGTTACAAATAGTTGACTGTTATAATGATGAATGTTACAAATAGTTGACTGTTATAATGATGAATGTTACAAATGGTTGACTGTTATAATGATGAATGTTACAAATGGTTGACTGTTATAATGATGAATGTTACAAATAGTCAACTGTTATAATGATGAATGTTACAAATAGTCAACTGTTATAATGATAAATGTTACAAACAGTTGACTTTTATAATTGTAAATGTTACAAGCAGTTGACTGTTATAATTGTAAATGTTACAAACGGTGGTATGATGATAAATGTTACAAACGGTGGTATGGTGATAAATGTTACAAATAGTTGACTGTTATAATGATGAATGTTACAAATAGTTGACTGTTATAATGATGAATGTTACAAATAGTCAACTGTTATAATGATGAATGTTACAAACAGTGGTATAATGATAAATGTTACAAATAGTTGACTGTTATAATGATAAATGTTACAAATAGTTGACTGTTATAATGATGAATGTTACAAATAGTTGACTGTTATAATTGTAAATGTTACAAACAGTTGACTGTTATAGTTGTAAATGTTACAAACAGTGGTATGATGATAAATGTTACAAACGGTGGTATGACGATAAATGTTACAAACAATGGTATGACGATAAATGTTACAAATAATGGTATAATGATAAATGTTACAAACGGTGGTATGATGATAAATGTTACAAATGATGGTATGATAAATGTTACAAATAGTTGACTGTTATAATGATGAATGTTACAAATAGTTGACTGTTATAATGATAAATGTTACAAATAGTTGACTGTTATAATGATAAATGTTACAAACGGTGGTATGATGATAAATGTTACAAACAGTGGTATGATGATAAATGTTACAAACAGTGGTATAATGATAAATGTTACAAACAGTGGTATGATGATAAATGTTACAAACAGTGGTATAATGATAAATGTTACAAACGGTGGTATAATGATAAATGTTACAAACGGTGGTATGATGATAAATGTTACAAATAGTTGACTGTTATAATGATAAATGTTACAAACGGTGGTATGATGATAAATGTTACAAACGGTGGTATGATGATAAATGTTACAAACGGTGGTATGATGATAAATGTTACA
>NW_013771768.1:0-798 GCF_000517525.1 Limulus polyphemus
TTACCGACAAAAACTATTCAAGTCCAACTACTAACTACTCACAATATGGCCAGGTATAATTACCGACAAAAACTATTCAAGTCCAACTACTAACTACTCACAATATGGCCAGGTATAATTACCGACAAAAACTATTCAAGTCCAACTACTAACTACTCACAATATGGCCAGGTATAATTACCGACAAAAACTATTCAAGTCCAACTACTAACTACTCACAATATGGCCAGGTATAATTACCGACAAAAACTATTCAAGTCCAACTACTAACTACTCACAATATGGCCAGGTATAACTACCGACAAATATTCAAGTCCAACTATTAACTACTCACAATATGGCCAGGTATAATTACCGACAAAGTTATTGACTATTACATAACAAATAAATAAATATTGGAGACATGAGTGAATTAAAAGGTAAGTATCAAGATCGCAACAGAAGTTAGATTAGAAGTTTACAAGAACAGTATTTGTATCGTTTGAAGACGAATGGTGAAAAAAACCAACGTCTACAGCACTACAAGTCAATGTGTGTATTGTTACTTACGTTTGGAAATTATTTCCAAATAAGAAAGTAAGCCTTGCAAGTAAATTGATTACAGGTTTTTGTGACTGGAAAAATATACACAGCAAATTGATTGAGTGAGAAATATCTAAAAACCACATATCTGCTATGTGCAATTTTCAAGATGTTGCACTAATTTCGATCGTATTGACTCTGAAATGAGAAAACAAATGGATAGTGGACAAAGATACCGACCGACGTGAAGTTATGAAACGTGTGGTAGCTACTGTA
>NW_013771769.1:0-766 GCF_000517525.1 Limulus polyphemus
ATAACCATGTAAACCTTCTGAAACAATCTTATTATAAGCATGTAAACCTTCTGAAACAAACTTATTATAAGCATGAAAATCTTCTGATGAGGGGATGTACGAATTTAATAAAAACTCAGCTTGGATAATTTCGTTTATTGTTTGGATTTAAAAAATGCATGTAGCAAACAATGCTACGGTGTTTGATAATTTATGTTTCAAAGTAAAAACAGGTAACGAAATTCAAAAAATACAAAATAAATAAAATAAACCTGTAGCAAACAGCTCGAATCGATATTTGAGTTCAATGATATTATCTTGTTTTTTCAGAATTGATTTAAAGATTAACTTTAGCGAAATAATAATTTTCACCGAAACATAATTTAAATTGGCTGGAGTACCCGTCATGATTAATGAAAGGTTATCTTTGGACATGAAAAGTTGCTTCCCTTATATGTAATTCTAAAAACGCCCATAAGAACTACAAAACACAAAATGTTAAACCGAAACTTGGCTTGTATTTTCGCATGTATACAACAAACCTTCATACCAAATTTGGTGAAGATCCATCAACAGGGGGCGAAGTAGTGGTAAAAAATGCCCATAAAAACCGCAAAACTGAAAATTTGTATGTATTTGTCCATAGAACCAATGAACCTCCATACCAATTTGGGTGAAGATCCATCCACACCCTGCGAAGTAGTTACATGGACATACAACAGACAGTACTGTTATATTTATATAGAAGTAGTTACATGGACATACAACAGACAGTACTATTATATTT
>NW_013771770.1:0-987 GCF_000517525.1 Limulus polyphemus
TACTGGTGATGAATAATGAAATGGAAGAGATTAGTACTAAGTGATTGGTGACACATAATAAAACAAAAGAGACATGAAGACTAGTGATATATAATAAGATAGAAAAGACAAGGACCAGTGACACATAATAATATACAAGAGTAAGAACCAATAGAATATTAGAGACTCATAATAAAATACAAGATATAAGAAGACTATTGACTCATAATGAAATATGAAAATTTAAAAACCAAGTGAATATTAGTGACTTATAATTAAGTACGAGAAATATGAACCATAAAGAGATTAGTGACAAACAGTATAATGTGTATATATATAAAAATTAGCGACAAATTAAATAAGGACAATATTGAGACTGGTGTCACGTAATGAGTACAAAAAGAAATAAATGATGACTAGTAACAAAAATGAAATACAAGAGATAAGACTCGAAGTAAGACAAACTACAAAGTAGAAGAGAAAATAGAAAAAAAAAAACATTTGAAGAACAGTGTCAAAATTGGTGAAATATAACAAAATACAAAGAATAACAACATTATGATATATAAGATCCAGAAGTATAGATATATATATCTATGTGTGTGTGTATTCGTTAACATTGCGAGACTTGAAGTATGGATTTGCATACTTTAGACGCATTCAGATACTGGATGTGTTTTCTATATATTATCCTACCTACATATATGAAGCGTCTCTATCCAAGTATATTTATTAACAACTTAATTGTTTATTCAGGCCTAGTTATAACACCAACAGGAAGTACCAGTTATTGTTACAATGATAACTAGTTAGTTCTACAGTCAGTGTTACAATGATAACTAGTTAGTTCTACAGTCGGATAACTAGTTAGTTCTACAGTCGGTGTTACAATGATAACTAGTTAGTTCTACAGTCGGTGTTACAATGATAACTAGTTAGTTCTACAGTCGGTGTTACAATGATCCATTGTAACACTGACTGTAGAACTAACTAGTTATCATTGTAACA
>NW_013771771.1:0-767 GCF_000517525.1 Limulus polyphemus
AGAAATTATTCCTGGGTACAACATCACAGAGTACTGAGAAATTATTGAATAAATAAAGTTAAATCTCAGACGCTCATCAAAGAATAATGGTCAAGAATCTGGGAACTTTCACCATTTTGTTGGACAAATTTTTTCTTTCTTTTTGTTTTTCATATTCATGCTAATTTAAAGAATGTTTACGTAATAAGTTCAACAATGTTTTGATCAGTATTTCTGTTACTGTGATCCACGTTGAACATATATAGTTAGAACTTTTGTATTATTTTATCTTTTAAGATTACTTCTAGCCTAATTCCATTGTAACACAGTCTCTAAAGCTCGAAACGCCGCACAAAATAAGCTGGCAAACATTTTCCATTAGAGTGTCAATTTATTCTTTATTATCATTTATCCAAGTTTTTCTTCTCACATTCATCCATGTAGCCTAAGCAACCATTCCTTAGTGTAACATCATAGAGTATTGAAACCGTATAAACGATTCATTGACGGAACATCATAGAGTACTTGAGCCTGAGAAACCATTCCTTAGTGTAACATCATAGAGTATTGAAACCGTATAAACGATTCATTGACGGAACATCATAGAGTACTTGAGCCTGAGAAACCATTCCTTAGTGTAACATCATAGAGTATTGAAACCGTATAAACGATTCCTTAGTGTAACATCATAGAGTACTTGAGCCTGAGAAACCATTCCTTAGTGTAACATCATAGAGTATTGAAACCGTATAAACGATTCCTTAGTGTAACATCATAGAGTACTTGAG
>NW_013771772.1:0-1014 GCF_000517525.1 Limulus polyphemus
GCAGCTATTATCAGCCACAAATTTCTCTGTTGTTATTAACCATAACTTTCACTGCTATTGTTGATCAGGAGTTTCATTGTTTTAACCAGGTATTAGTTATTGTTTTCATAGCAGATGTTATTAGCCAGAAGTTTCTCTGTTGTTATTAACCAGATCTTTCACTGCTATTGTTGACTAGGAGTTTCATTGTTTTAACCAGGTATTAGTTGTTTTCATAGCAGGTGCTATTACAGAGAAATTTCTGGCTTATTATTAACCAGATCTTTCACTGCTATTGTTGACCAGGAGTTTCATTGTTTTAATCAGGTTTTAGTTGTTGTTTTCATAGCAGGTATTATTGGCCCTAAGTTTCTCTGTTGTTATTAACCATAACTTTCACTGCTATTGTCGACCAGGAGTTTCATTGTTTTAACCAGGTATTAGTTGTTGTTTTCATAGCAGCTGTTATTGGCCAGAAGTTTCTCTGTTGTTATTAACCAGATCTTTCACTGCTGTTGTATACCAGGAGTTTCATTGTTTTAACCAGGTATTAGTTGTTGTTTTCATAGCAGGTATTATTGGCCCTAAGTTTCTCTGTTATTATTACCCAGATCTTTCACTGCTATTGTTGTCCAAGAGTTTCAAAATTTTAACCAGGTATTAGTTGTTGTTTTCATAGCAGGTGCTTTTTGCCAGAAGTTTCTCTGTTATTATTACCCAGATCTTTCACTGCTATTGTTGTCCAAGAGTTTCATTGTTTTAACCAGGTATTAGTTGTTTTCATTGCAGGTGTTATTAGCCAGAAGTTTCTCTGTTGTTATTAACCAGATCTTTCAATGCTATTGTTGACCAGGAGTTTCATTGTTTTAATCAAGTATTGGTTTTTGTTTTCACAGCAACTGTTGTTAGTCAGAAGTTTCTCTGTTGTTATTAACCATATCTTTCACTGCTATTGTTGACCAGGAGTTTCATTGTTTTAACCAGGTATTAGTTGTTGTTTTCATAGCAGCTGTTATTGGCCAGAAGTTCTCTGTT
>NW_013771773.1:0-769 GCF_000517525.1 Limulus polyphemus
CAATATTCTGGGGATCCTACTAAAAGAGTAATTAGCTCCCCAGGTTACGCGGCTAAGTCGTGCAAACACTTAGGGTTAATTCAAGGAAAACTGCATGTAAAAGTATTTACAATTTCTCTGTGTATTAATAAAAGTTGTGATCGACAGAGGTTCAAAAGTCACCTCATACAAATAATACAAACCGTATTAGAAACACAGGTCAAAACTGGTTTGAAATTATACGTGCTTCTTGGATTAGATTGAATGTTCTAAAAAACGGATTTTCACCAAATTCATATACGCAATCTAACAATTTATAATGTATTATAATTCATTTATTCCTCACATCCCTGTCAATGGACAATTGCTGTTATGTTTGTGACATGTTTTTTTTCTAATTACAACTGTACGTTTATTTAATTTCTAGAGTGAGTTTTGGAGTATTAAAGATATTTTAACGCTAGTATTAAACGGCCTTATTAGAGCACGTTTGTTTTATGAACGTAGGGTGTCGAACTGATGAAAATATATAAAGCTATGTTGTTCGTTAAGCCTGATGATAACTCCAATGGTGGGTCGAAAGCTAGCTCCAATACTTATTCAATTTTTTGGCTTACACGTATAAATGTGATGAAACCCCGTTCTTAAGAATTCTAATTTAATATTTTCCACATCACAATAGGGTCATCATTGAAGACTACATCTAGCTTTGACGTTCAGAACATACTCGGCTCGGCATGGCCAGGTGGTTAGGGCGCTCGACTCGCAATCTGAGGGTCGCGGGTTCGAA
>NW_013771774.1:0-769 GCF_000517525.1 Limulus polyphemus
ATATTTAATTATGCCGGTACAGTCGTGTTATCCAAAAAACCTAGTGCACTTTAGGTTATTGTTGATGAGTGACATATTGAGCACCATCTTACTTGAAAAACGCTTATAAAGTTAGTGAAAATGAGAAAAGAAATCCATTTTTATCTTAAGAAACTATACTTACAACAAAATAAGTTTATTCTTTGATAGACTGTTTAAGCAGAGTACTCATGAGGAAAGTTTTTGAATGGACAGCAACTGGCTGTTGTAGAAACACAAGTACAAAGGATAACATTTTTTCTTTTAAGTCTTTCGCCTTTCGTCTTCAGGTCAGTGTGTGTATGGTGTTGTCGGTCTTTAGACTTAGAATCCTGGTGCATTGTGGAGGGCATGTCATAACTGGTTGATTTATCCTTGCTTCTGATTGATGGAGAGACTTCTTATAGGTTCAACCAATGGTAGCCACCGGTTACTCACCTCTAATCCAGAATCTCTGTGTAGTGAATGTTTTATTGTGTTAATGTAAAAGGATTCTTTAATCTTTCTTCTCTCCTCAAGTTTGTCTGCATTGGTGATTCTAGTTTTTTTCCCCAATATATTTTGTGTCCAGTTGACACGGCATGTTCTACAATGACTGAATTTTGTGTTTTCATGAGTCTTGTACTGTCTTTATGTTCTTTTATTCTTGACCCAAGTCTCTTCCTGTTTCTCAAATTCATGAGTCTTGTACTGTCTTTATGTTCTTTTATTCTTGACCCAAGTCTCTTCCTGTTTCTCAAATTCATGAGTC
>NW_013771775.1:0-770 GCF_000517525.1 Limulus polyphemus
ATTCCATTTTTAGATATGCTCCCTTATATACACTTACTTCTATATATGACATGAATAACCAATTGGAAGCTCAGAATATCCCCTAGTGGTTTTCTCAGCCTTTCTAAAGTTCTTTCCACCATTTCTTTCTTTTAAACCAAAATTTCAATGAGGTAGGTTGATTCTTCAGTCTCCTCGAAAGTTCATATTTTTTTAGACCCAAATACAGCTTAGTTACTAAGCTAGATAAATTATAGTAGAATTCTGTGGTATTGATATGGTAATTTAGGATTTTTTTAGTTATTCAAATGTATATATAAAACCTAAAATAAATTATTTTGTTTCATATCCTCCACGTGCAAAATTTTTAAAGGCTTACAACCTAGGTCAAGCAGCAATCGAGTACAGAGGTCTTAACTAGAAGAGATAATTGTTTGCTTTACTTCTTTATTTAATGTTCTATATTTTAGGAAAAATAAAGTTAAGAACTTATTTCAAAATAGTAATAACCTATACACATATATAATGTATAATAATAGTAGTCGACTAAAACACAGCCAAAACAAGTTACTTTTTACAGACCAAAGGTTACCTTTATGTTATTTGATTGGTTAACATGAGTACACGTGAGCCTCGTCGTTGTAACTTCTGTAATGTTAGCTAGGCACGGGTGAAAGGTCAATATAATATTTTTGTTAAGACAAATTAGCGAGATTTCTTATAGAAATAGGATGAGATTTAAGCTATTTTGTCAAAACATTTATGTTTTCTTGTTATAATTTGTGTTCATT
>NW_013771776.1:0-768 GCF_000517525.1 Limulus polyphemus
TCTGGGTAGATTCAATACGAGGTGCTTTCAATCTATGCACCCAAATCTAAAATCTAGTTTAGATGTATAAAGCTAAATTTCTGTCATTATCATTACATCTAGATCCGAACCTAAGACTAAAAAAGGTGAAAATAACAGGTCTAACATTAATGTTAGATCTAGATGTACTAGCGACTAAATCTAGGAACTGTAATCTAGCACCACTAATTAGTTAGCCTATATTTAAGTTTTCTCCTTCTATCAAAACTTTTAATATTAAATATAGCCTTTAAGCCTCTAGACTTATATTATGTTATGATTACACCCTTATCCACAGTGTGTGTGTAATTTTCATTCGAGCAATTTCAGACTTGTCTCCTGTAGTGTTCGTGTAGTTAAACCTATCGTGTTTTTAAATGTGATTTAGCAACTGCCAGTAATTTGTATGGTGCTCGTAAGCATGATTTACCAGCATATACATTCATCTGCATTGATTTTCTTACTGTTGTGTCACATTAATTAACATGAGTATGGGTGGTCTAAATAATGTCAGTTAAGGTGAAACCAGGTCCAGATGTGCCTAACTAGTCCTGAGTTGCAACTATAATCGTATAATTTAAATATAATTTATGATTAGGAACTTAGGAAAGTACAATGCTTCCTTTCATCTGACAATTTGCATGTTGCAACTAAATAATGTAGTCAGTATTTATTAATTTATTCTTTTAGCCCATTATGTCGAAAAAAGAAAGTAGGACACAGGGACGCAAAATACATGCACAATTTGCA
>NW_013771777.1:0-767 GCF_000517525.1 Limulus polyphemus
GGTGCAGGACCTGCAGTATATGTGGTGCTAAAAGGGGACCCAAACATAAGGGATGTGCTCCAGTGAAGTTATATCAAGTTGGTGCACCAATGGAAAGAGTAGCCATTGACATTGCTGGTCCTTTGCCCCAAACTCGTGCTGGAAACAAGTACATTTGTGTGGTGATGGATTATTTCACCACGTGGCCTGAGGCATATGCAATACCAAATCAGGAAGCTACAACAGTAGCTTTGGCTATTAGTGATTTGTTCTTCAGATTTGGTATGCCACATGAACTGCATACCATTCAAGGCCATAACTTTGAATCAGCTGTGTTTCATGAATGCTACAAGTTGTTTGGTATACGAAATACCAGGACAATGCCACTTTACCCACAATCAGATGGGATGATAGAAAAGTACAATTGGACACTTGGACAGGAATTAGCAAAGTTTTGTAATGGCTGCCAAGATGACTGAGATATCTTACTCCCTCCACTGTTGATGGCCTACAGAACAGCAGAGCATGAAGCCACTGGATACACTCCAGTAGAGTTGATGTTTGGTCGGGAACTTTGGTTGCCAGTGGATCTGATAACAGGACGCCCAACGTATGAAGAGTTGCCTGAAAATGTGTCAGAGTTCGTGAAAGTATTATCTGAAAGGATGGATGATATTCACCATCAAGTGCATTCAAACTTGAAAATGTCTGCTGATTCCATGAAGCTATGTTATGATAAGAGATCTACTGAAGTCAGCTTTGTACCAGGATACAAGGTATGGCTGTAT
>NW_013771778.1:0-767 GCF_000517525.1 Limulus polyphemus
CACTTTAACTGTCCATTATTTAGTACACCCATACTCTTGTTAATTAATGTGACACAACAGTAAGAAAATCAATGCAGGTGAGTGTATATGCTGGTAAATCATGCTTATAAGCACCATATAAATTACTGGCAGTTGGTAAATCACATTTAAAAACTCGATAGGTTTAACTACACGAACACTACAGGAGACAAGTCTGAAATTGCTCAAATGAAAATTACACACACTGTGGAGAAGGGTGTAATCGTAACATGATATAAGCCTTGAGGCTCAAAGGCTATATTTAATATTACAGGTTTTGATAGAATGAGAAAACTTAAATATAGGCTAACTAATTAGTGGTGCTAGATTACAGTTCTTAGATTAAGTCACTAGAACATGTAGATCTAACATTAATGTTAGACCTGTTACTTCCATCTTTTTAGTCTTAGGTTTGGATCTAGATGTAATACTAATGACAGAAATTTAGCTTTATACATTTAAACTAGACCTTTGATTTGGGTACATAGATTGAAAGCACCTTGTATTGAATCTACCCAGATCTAGATATAACCCTGCCTCATCAATTCTAGATTTAGATTTATTAGGCCTAACTTTTAGAACAAATGTTACATCTAGATCTCTTAACTTAGTCGTTAGATCTGTCCCAGTGCAATGCCTAGTTTGATAGTTAGTATAGGTCTAAGTATGCCTATAATATAGGCTACAATTTGTATGATGATGGATCTAGGGTCTATAAATAAAGTTATAACTGCAATTAGACCTAAAGT
>NW_013771779.1:0-769 GCF_000517525.1 Limulus polyphemus
GAATTAGACATAAGATGTCACTTATTCCTTTCAAGGAATGTTATGATCTCAAAACCATCACGACCAGTAGTTTCTGTTTTAAAAGCAGATTTTACAAAGTTTTCGAGCTAAACGTGAATGGCCATAATTGACGTTTATAAGGTAACATATAACTTTCAAGAAAAGGCTGAATTCAATATTATAACTTCTTTATTTCAAACAACTAATCTAAGAATAATTCGCGTCACTCACAGATCACAGATAAAACTCGAATTCAAATTACAGGGACTAAACGGTGTGTTTTATCCAAGTAGACAAAACATCCATGATAACAGGGCCCACACAGCTGTGGCGATGTAATATCTATCAAGTCTCGAGTGTTATATGTACACATGACCAGTATCATAAATCCAGAAACGGCTAAGCAAATCTATTACTAAATACTAGCAGTGTAAGGCTAGAGGGAAGGCAGCTAGTCATCACCACCCACCGCCAACTCT
The DNA here is from genome assembly GCF_000517525.1 of Limulus polyphemus. Taxonomy (NCBI): domain Eukaryota; kingdom Metazoa; phylum Arthropoda; class Merostomata; order Xiphosura; family Limulidae; genus Limulus; species Limulus polyphemus. The sequence goes on from NW_013771779.1 coordinate 480, forward strand.
TGGGGCTACTCTTTTACCAACGAATAGTGGGATTGAGCGTCACGTTATAACGCCCCCACGGCTGAAAGGGACGAGCATGTTTGGTGTGACGGGGATTCGAACCCGCGACCCACAGATTGCAAGTCGAGCACCCTAACCACCTGGCCATGTCGGGCCAACATTAATGTCAAACTTTTCCAAAATTATTTCACAAACTGGAACTAACCTAACTACTATTGTTTGTTTTCATTGTTGGATTATTTGACAAACCGGAACTAACCTAACTACCAATGTCTGTTTTCATTGTTAGG
>NW_013771780.1:0-768 GCF_000517525.1 Limulus polyphemus
GCACGTAACGTTGAATACTGTAACAAAGAAAACCTGTGTTTAAAATGTTCCAAGATTGTAAGAACAGCTTACAACATTATTGTTTGTTTGTAATTAAGCACAAAGCTACACAATGGGCTATCTGTGCTCTGCCCACCACGGTATCAAAACTCGGATTCTAGCGTTATAAGTCTGCAGACATACCGCTATGCCACTGGGGGCCACTCTCTAGAATCTTGAAGCTTATTACCAAAATACATGATAATTGAATAATAGAATAAAATTTCACAATTATTTACATAAGGTTTCTAAACTGATACAAAATTTTTTAACTTGAAAATCCTGACTAAGTGCATCAGAATCTTAATGATACGTTATGACTATCACATGATAGTTTCATGGTTTATTTTATATTGTATTTAAAAAAAATGGATTTAACTACAAACCAAACAATAACACTCTTTTTGATATGCCCCCCCGTGGCACAGCGGTATGTCTGCGGACTTACAACGCTAGAAACCGGGTTTCGATACCCGTGGTGGGCAGAGCACAGATAGCCCTTGTGTAGCTTTGTGCATAATTAAAAACAAAGAAACTTTTTGATATAAAGAAATACCTCATTAAGAACGTTCAGCATGTCAGCCGTGAAAGTAGGTGAACTGAATGGAAAATGACAGTTTTTCTCAAATTTCTCTGCTATAATAATCTTTTAAGAAATTCCGATAAAGAGATTTTGACTTAACTTGGTTGTTGCACATAAAATTATTATGTTAACACTCTTACTCTGTC
>NW_013771781.1:0-769 GCF_000517525.1 Limulus polyphemus
TATAATAGTTAAACGAACTGCATAAATGTCACGTTAGTATAATCTATAAAGTTTAGTATACTCTAACCTCTTAAAGTAACGGCACATGACGAGACACACATTTGGCATGTAATGCTGTTTGAATAATAAAAGAAAAACAACACCTCTGTAGCTATAAAGAAGTTTATGGAAATGTTTTGAACATTCCTAATTGTTAATGATGGTTCAGGAAATTTTGTTCAGGTGACTTTAGCCTTAAAAACTCTGATGGCAGGAACCAACATGTTGGAATTAATATTGATGCTCTGAAGATGCTTGTTGAGTCTAACCCAAGGCAATGCACTCATGAAATGGCCCTGAAATTGTATGTCTCTCATGAAACAATACATAAACATCTAAGGAATGTGGGAAAACTCCATAAAGAAGGTGTTTGGGTGCCTCACAAACTCTCCGATGATCATCTTTTCCAACATGTGAACATTACTTCGTCTCTTCTGGGGAGTAATGTGCGTGAACCAATTTTGGGCAGAATTGTCACTGGTGATGAAAAATGGATTCTCTATGTGAATATTAAATGCCAAAAACAATGGCTCAGTCCTAGACAGAAACACTTCTGACCCCAAAACCTGGACTCAGCAGAAAGTGATGCCCTGCATTTGGTGAAACATCAAAGGAGTAATTCATTTTGAACTCCTCAATCCACGGTGAACTGTCAATGCAGAGATCTATAGTCAGCAACTGGAACATTTAAATCAAGCCCTTCATCAGATACGCTCTTCACTCGTCAATC
>NW_013771782.1:0-1493 GCF_000517525.1 Limulus polyphemus
TAGTAAACAGCCTCACATGATGTTTTATATTAATACTTTTATTTAACGAGTTTCACTCAAATAAACGTTATTTTGTTTGAAATATAAAACAAATAAAGTAATCATCAAATTATTTTATCCTTATGCCTACTCCTTTAACCATAAACTCTTTTCAAAGCAAATACATTCCATTTACTTAACTATTTCATTAAACTTTGTATTTTTACTGAATATTTCTCTGGCTCACTCTAAACATTAGAATGGTCTTTATTGATTCGGTTAAGCAATCTGTGAAAATGCGTGTGTTAAGTTGTGTCTAAATAAATGTCCAACTCAAATGCTGAGGATTAGAACAAGATCTATAGTCCCAGAGGTACACCTTCTACTGACTCAATGTTTTTTATTAGTTATCAGCACCTCTTTTAGTCTGCTAAGTTTCTAAGCGAACCTTACGTCCACTAGTGACGTTCAAGAAGAAAAAAAAAGTAGCAACATATTTTCGTAGTTTTCTGGTATTTGAATCAGTAGCGAGACTGTTTACTACCATAACGTGACGTCTTCTAACTCGTTTTCCCATCCAGCTGATAATTGTTTGTTTGTTTTTAATTATGCACAAAGCTACACAAGGGCTATCTGTGCTCTGCCCATCACGGGTATCAAAACCCGGTTTCTAGCGTTGTAAGTCCGCAGACATACCGCTGTGCCACTGGGGGGGGGGCAGCTGATAAAAGAAATGCATACTTCTACCGCTACGATTATTCTAATATTGCGCAATAATTATCCAACCTTTGTATAATATAAATGAGTGGAAGGTGGCTAAAAACTTATCTTTAGGACAGAAACAACGTTGATATAAATTATTGCGATAATACATTAAATCGTATTAGCACATTACTTATTTTTTGTGAATTAAAAGAGAGAAACATATTTTATTCTAAATCTTATTTTTGATTTGTACAATTATATTTAAAAAAAAATTAATCACATTTTAACTTACTTTCTTCATACAAAGTTTGATGGTGTCATATTCTGATCAACTATATAAATTAGATACAACATATATTTTTGTTTAATTTTCTTACACAAAACCAACTACTTATTTTTTCTTTTAGATTGTATTTGTGGTACTATGCTGATCCCAGTAAAGAACAGAATTCAAGATTCCAGTGAGTTGAGTCGTTTAGGAGGGCAGGCAGACTAGGTGCGGTTTTAGTTATTTCATCTAAATGCTTTATAGCTTTTAAGATAATATGGTTTTACAAAACTTCCCTAGCAAATATGCCATCAAAAATTAAACTTGTCTTAATCAACGTTTTAACTAATAGTTAATCTTCTAACTCAACACACAACTACGAATCTTACAGAACTTTTTAAATTTTAACGTTACCTGGACTGTCTAATATCTGAGCTGGAGAATACATAACGCCTCATGCATATTTTAAAACTTTACATTTTATTAGGAGGTCAAGAAATTAATGTCGCGTTTTGGAACACCTACATCACGTGTAATAGTT
>NW_013771783.1:0-769 GCF_000517525.1 Limulus polyphemus
ACGGTGATTGATACGAAAGAATTATAATGGACATCATTCACCCGTTTAGACCTTTTATAGAATGGACAGTGTTGACTCCGAACTGTACATTCCTACACTTAACTGGAGAAATTTCTATTTGTAATTAGCTCTACTATTGCTGCGACTCTTGTAGTTATGAGCTTTCATGGCTTTTACTCTGAAAACTACACGAAGAAGCAAGTTTGCCTTGATTTATTGTAAATTTTTAATAGTAAAAATCCTCAAGAAGTTTTATCTTTGATTGCTCTGTCCTAACTTATCAACATATTCAAAACTTGTGATGAAAATTTACAGTTACATTTGCTATAAGCGTGGAATTCTGTGACAAATATCTTACAGAGAGTTTTCATTGTTTTGTGTTAGTCTTAAGAACATGATAGGACATTTAGAAATGAGCTTCATCCTTATGAGGCTGTTTGGAAATGAAGTTTTGAATAAGGATGACACTAACAATTTGAACATCATCCAACTTCATCAATTAAGAGTGTGCCCTTTCACCTTGACCTTTAATCTATCTCGCTCAATGTTCCTTACTAAATATTACATTCTTATCAGTGTCATGTAATACCAATTGAAAAATTATGCATTTTAAAACAGTGACAAAATTATCGCCTCTGAACTCGATTGCAGCTTATTTTTTTGAAGGATTTTAATGGTAGTATTTGGTAGTTTCAATTCTTGTATTTTACTGTTAGTGTTAGGAAGAATTAACTTATGTAAAACTACAAAATATTTTACTGTTAGTGAA
>NW_013771784.1:0-769 GCF_000517525.1 Limulus polyphemus
TGTGTTTCAACTCACAACAAGCTGCATATAGTATATATTAAATAACTTATATCTTAATGATCTAGTCATACCTATTTCACTAATAATAACAAGATACCTCAGAAAATATTTTAACATATTCTCCGCTATGATACTGATTAAGATTAAATAAGCCAAACAGAAACCGGCTGAGAAGAGTTAGTGACAACGAAAGACGTCAGTCGCCTAGAAACTGGTATAAAGATGAACAAATTACTTTATGTAATGGATCTCGCATAAATTGCATGATGAATCTTGATATGTTACACAAAACATACTTACATACAGATAACTTAAAATATTCTTCTTTATAGCATGAATTTTAAAAGATAATATTCCTCACTATAAAACATTTCAAATCCTTAACATCTTGAACATTAAGAGTGCAATGCATGTTCAACTTAACTTCCCTTTTCACAAAATGCACCCCCCCAGTGGCACAGCTGTATGTCTGCGGACTTACAACGCTAGAAACCCGGGTTTCGATACCCGTGGTGGGCAGAGCACGGATAGCCCATTGTATAGCTTTGTGCTTAACTTCAAAACACAACAAACTGCATTGCCTGACGTACTATTTCGATAGCCGATACCAAACACTGTCCACCCCCCCTAACCAACATTGAACATTGAATGACTTTCACAAGGTCACAGCGAACATAAAATATCAACGAGCTATCTCTAGAAATAAAGCTCTAAGTGTCAATTCTTATATTCTATTGATGGAAAATCATAATATGATTGCGGAATATCT
>NW_013771785.1:0-955 GCF_000517525.1 Limulus polyphemus
CTTCAGGGCTCTTAACAGTATAACCGAAAAAACTCATACCCACTGCCAAGAATTGATGATACTCTTGATGCCCTAAGTGTAGTCAGGTGGTTTTCAACTCTGGACTTCAAGTCGGGTTTCCATCAAGTGAAAATGGTTGAAGCAGATAAACCTAAGACTGCATTTAATTACGGTCAAGGTCTCTGGGAATACCGTGTGATGCTATTCGGGCTTAGCAATGCTCCAGCAACATTTGAGGGGCTGATTGAAAGAGTACTGGAAGGCCTACAATGGAGGATAGCCCTAGTGTATCTGGATAATGTCATTGTGTTTGCAACAACGTTTGATGAGGAAATGTCCCAGCTAGAGGAAGTATTCAAGTGTTTGAAAGCAGCAAACCTCAAACTCCATTCCAAGAAATGCCACTTGTTCCAGAAAGAGGTGCTTTACTAGGGTCACATTGTAAGTGAGCATGGTGTGCGAACTGATCCTGACAAGGTAAAAGCAGTGCGTGATTGGCCAACACCAGATAATGTGGGAGAGTTAAGAAGTTTCTTGTGACTCTGTACCTATAACCGGAAGTTTGTGAAGGACTTTGCAACTATAGCTGCTCCACTACATGATTTAACAAAAAAGGCCAGAATTTCGGTTGGACAGTTTCTTGCCAGTATGCTTTCAAGAGATTGAAGGAAAAATTGGCCTCATCTCCACTTTTAAAGCTTCCAAATCCCTTACTGTCGCACATACTGGATTGTGATACTAGTAATGTCGGAATTGGAGGAGTGTTGTGTTCAGAAAGTGGGTGAAAACGAACATGTGGTGGCCTACTTCAGTAGGGTCCTGAGTAGACCAGAGAGGAACTACTGTGTGACACGGAGGGAACTCCTTGCTATAGTAAAGAGTCTGACATATTTCCATCCTTACCTATATGGGGCTAGGTTTACCATCAGGACAGTCCATGCTGCATTACGCTGAT
>NW_013771786.1:0-784 GCF_000517525.1 Limulus polyphemus
CGAAGATAATATCTAGTTATTTAAAATGTCTCCTTATTACGTGTAAATTCTCTTTGTTTACTCTAAAATGAATAATATAAGCTGTGATCTTGTTTCTTTTTTGTAAGTTTAACAAAACCATGTTCATGTATAAGATAATATCTAGCCATTTAAAGTGACTCCTAATTACGTGTATATGCAGTTTGCTTAGCATGAAATAAAGCATATAAGCTGTAATCTTGTTTCTTTTTTGTAAGTTTAACAAAACCATGTTCATATACACTAAGATAATATCTAGTTATTTAAAGTGATTCATAATTACGTGTAAATAGCCTTTGTTTACTCTAGAATAAAGAATATAAGATGCAATCTTGTTTCTCCTTCATTAATATAACACAACTATGTCCATTTATACTAAGATAATAACTAGTTATTTAATGTAACTCTTTATTACGTGCCAATACTCTTTGTTTACTCTAAAATAAATAATATAAGCTGTGATATTTTATTTTCTTCATATGTTCAAAACAACGTTGTTCATGTACACTAAGATAATATCTAGTTATTTAAAGTGATTCATAATTACGTGTAAATAGCCTTTGTTTACTCTAATATAAAGAATATAAGTTGTAATCTTGTTCCTTTTTCGTATGGTTAACCCAACCATGTTCATGTACACTAAGATAATATTTTGTTATTTAAAATGATTCCTAATTACGAGTAAATACTCTTTCTTTACTATAAAACAAAGAATATAAGCTGTAATCTTAAATATAATGGTCCTTTCTGGTTTGTCTGTCCATGT
>NW_013771787.1:0-770 GCF_000517525.1 Limulus polyphemus
CAAAGGTTAAAGGAAAATTATCATTATGAATACAAGCATAATGCTAATTTTTCTTAAGAAGGTATTTCATTTTACGCTTATAAAATGTCACAGTGACTAATGTGCAAAATTTATGCCATCTAGATTCTAGCTTTAACTTCTACCTGTAAGTTGGTTTTTATAAGTTAGTGTGTTAACCCTTCCATTATGGGCTGGGTGGAATCCACCCAGCTCTTAACCAGTAAAATATCTATGAGAGTAATTGTACTACAATTTTTTGAAAAATGTATGCAAGTCATTACAAAATTTTGCAGATTATTAGTAAACATTGCAAGGATTCATACACAAAATATCTGGTTTTTGAATTATATTTTAAGATTTTTTTTTTATTAAAAATTTGCACATGAATTTTTTCTTTCAGAATGTTGACTATCCAATGTACAAATTAATTTTGATTTTAAGATTAAAAATACTTTTCTTAATCTGAAATTTGTGAAGTTTCATTTGCATAATCTTTATCCTTCTAGATAATCATCAAACTTTTTTAAAATAAAACTTTATATTTAATCTGTTATTTTATCAATATTAACTCTATATGGTGTTGATCGATTTGACTTGCATCATAACCATCATAAAAATTAGGAAATAAATCAAAATTACCTTTTTTGTTCTAGAATAACTGCAACTTGTAATAGGAAACCACAAATGTTATTCTAAATAGCTTAAATCTCTTAACAGTATAAATTTATTTATCTTTATTAATTTTTGTTTTATTGACCTTTGAACCCTGT
>NW_013771788.1:0-767 GCF_000517525.1 Limulus polyphemus
TTTGAAATTAGATTGTGTTTGAGCTTGTCTTGTTATTTGAGCCTGAAGTCGTACATCATGTTGCTCCTCTGTTTCTTGCTCTCTGTAAGTTATTTGTCTTATGCTTGAAGTCTGGTTTGACGTTGTTCAGAAGTTTTTTGTTGTCTATATCCAACTTGCCTTGATGATTCTGACTGAACTCTGGCTTTGTGCTGTTCAACAGTTTCTTGCTGTCTTTGAGTAGCCTGCCTTTCAGCTTGAGCCAGAAGTCCAACTTTACATTGTTCCAAAGTATCTTCCTGTATTTGAGCAGCGTGTGTTGCAGCTTGTGCTTGAAGTCTTTGATTGCTTTCTTCTTCTTCTGTTTCAGCTGCTCTTTGTGCTTGCATTCTTTTAGCGGCAGAAGACTTTCCATAGAAAGGGCGTTTCTTGGGTGGCATAATCACCTGTATCAATAAACAATAAATTGCAATTCACAAAGTTACTAAATCACTTAGGAAACCACTTAGCACAATTTAAAGAAAACTGTTTTTTGGAAATACTGAATTGACAGCAAGGTGATCTGAGTGTCTCGCGCCATAACGCTTTCTATGTGCAAAACGTGATGTTTGTATATTATTACTAAAAAATTATTAAAAAATGGCGCAATAATTATTAATTGCCAATTTCGTCATTAAATACTACATCAAATACAAAATAAATAGCACCATTAAATTTATTGTTAAAAACTTGTTATTATGAAGTTATTTTAAAATTTGTTTGTTTGTTTTTTGAATTTCGCGCAAAGC
>NW_013771789.1:0-1712 GCF_000517525.1 Limulus polyphemus
ACCAGGAACATGTCTCATTATAACTTGGAAGAAAAGTCAATGTTACAGGAAAATTTCTCATTGTAATCAAGAAGACAGGTCAATGTTACCAGGAACATGTTTCATTATAATCAGGAAGACAGGTCAATGTTACCAAGAACATGTCTCATTATACTCAGGAAGACAAGTCAATGTTAAAAAGAATCTTGGCTCATTATAATCAGAAAAACAGGTCAATGTTACCAGGAACATGTCTCATTATAATTAGGAAGACAGGTCAATATTACCAGGAACATGTCTCATTATAACTAGGAAGACAAGTAAATGTTACCAGGAACAGTTGTCTTTATAATCAGGAAGACAGGTCATTGTAACCAGGAACATTTCATTATATTCAGGAAGACAGGTCAATGTTACCAGGAACTTGTATCATTATAATCAGGAAAACAGGTCAATATTACCAGGAATATGTGTCATTATAATCAGGAAAACAGGTCAATGTTACCAGGAACATGTCTCATTATAATCAGGAAGACATGTCAAGGTTACCAGGAACATGGCTCATTATAATCAAGAAGACAATTTAATGTTACCAGGAAAATGTCATAATAACCAGGAAGACAGGTCAATGTTCCAAGGAATATGTTTCATTATACTCAGTAAGACAAGTCAATATTAAAAGGAACAAGGCTCATTATAATCAGGACGACAGGTCAATGTTACCAGGAACATGTCTCATTATAAACAAGAAGACAGGTCAATGTTACCACGAACATGTCATAATAACCAGGCAGATCAATGTTACCTGGAAGGTGGCTCATTATAATCAGGAAGATAAATCAATGTTACCAGGAACATGTCTCATTATACTGGTTATAACGAGACATGTTCCTTATAACATTGACCTGTCTTCTTGGTTATTATGACATGTTCCTAGTAACATTAACTTGCATTCCTGATTATAATGACACATGCCACTTTTAACATTGACCAGTCTTCTTGGTTATAATGAGACATCTTCCTGGTAACAATGACATGTCTTCCTGATTATAATGTCACATGTTCCTGATAAAACTGACCTGTCTTCATGATTACAATGAGACATGTTCCTGGTAACATTGAAGGAAGACAGGTTAATGTTACTAGGAACATGTCATTATATTCAGGAAGACAGGGCCATGTTCATTTTAACATTGACTTGTTTTCCTGAGTATAATGAGACATGATCCTGGTAACATTGACCTGTCTTCTTGATTATAATGAAACATGTTCATTGTAACAATGACCTAATTTCTTGGTTATTATGACATGTTCCTGGTAACATTAAAGGAAGACAGGTCAATGTTACCTGGAAGATGGTACATTATAATCAGAAAGATAAATCAATGTTACAGGGAACATGTCTCATTATACTCTGGAAGACAAGTCAATGTTACCAGGAACATGTCTCATTATAATCAGGAAGAGAGGTCAATATTACCAGGAACATGTCTCAGTATAACTAGGAAGACAAGTCAATGTTACCAGGAACAGTTGTCATTATAATCAGGAAGACTGGTCATTGTTACCAGGAACATGTCATTATATTCAAGAAGACAGGTCAATGTTACCAGGAACTTGTCTCATTATGACCATGAAGAAAGGTTAATGTTACCAGGAACATGTCATTATATTCAGGAAGACAGGTCAATGTTACCAGGAACATGTACTCATTATAATCAGGAATACAAGTC
>NW_013771790.1:0-1097 GCF_000517525.1 Limulus polyphemus
GCTGTTGTGTTAAACTTAGGGTAATGAAGAAAAACTTTAATAATTCAAGTCGTCTCCATGTGTACTCTGAAGTATTCTGAATTTGTATTAGCTGTTTTATATTGTCATTTAATAATTAGTTTTAATAGATAAAAAACAGATATCGTTTCTATATAATAAAAATAACTACCTAACCAAAATTCTCGGGTTAAATTTGTAAGTTCAGTTTATATAACATAAATTACTCCTTCTCTCTCTCCATTTCGTTAGTTAATTCAAAGAAGGGGTGATTTTGGAGACCCGGTTGAGGACTTTTACCGAATGTGGATTAGTTACAAATCTGGATTTGGATTTAACGAAATTCATCACGTGCTCATATATATATCGCACTGAAGCATTTGCCAGTAATAAAGATAATTAATAATTATATTTATATAAGGAAGTATAATAAACAAATATATTACTATAAACTATATATCTCACCTCAACTTTAATTCTTCACGATATCAATGATATAATCACTGTAATAATAATACCAGAACTTTATAAGCTGTAGTTCTGTCGTCAAGAACAAATTGTTGAATTGTTGTTTCAGGTTTATAGTATCGTACAGCCTAATGATTGTGTTACAAGTAGACGATAGGAATATAATTTTTCTTTTCTTTTTACGAATATATGTGTGATTTTGTGATAAAAAGAGACAATATAAGTAGTTTTAAAATGTTAAAATTAACAATGTGTGTTCATATTACTAGTCTTCATTGTTCTAGCTTAGAATCTTCTCCGTACGTATTTTGGACATCACAAACTTCTTCTGGATCACCTACCGTCCATCCTCCCCCTTCAGTCTCCATATCACAGTATACAGAGATTGGGTGGTTCAGAAAATGTGGCCATATCTTGAATACGCCATTTGTTTGATTTAAGTGATGATAGATGGCGGAACAGTCTTCCGGTAGAGAGGTTATTTCTCTAATTTGTGTTGCGTTGGTCGAGATGGGCGTTATGGTGTGAAACACGTCGTGTTTAGAACAAATAGGGCCTGAAATAGAACACATAGTAAAGTATAATTATAAATTTATATCAATATTCATTCAAAACTTCAAAATGCTTACCAG
>NW_013771791.1:0-765 GCF_000517525.1 Limulus polyphemus
TCGGTGTACCTAGTATTCAACTTGTTGATGTTCAAATATTTTTTATTTTGTTTTAACATGAAACTTTTGTTTGTTTGTGATTAAGCACAAAGCTATACAATGGGCTATCTGTGCTCTGCCCACTACGGATATCAAAACCCGGTTTCTAGCGTTGTAAGTCCGCAGACATACCGCTGTGCCACTGGGGGGAATATTATGAAGGCTACTGAAGCATCGAACTGTTAAGTCACGCTAAACCTTTCACGTTAAGTCACGGTAAATCTTTCATGTTAAGTCGCGGTAAACTTTTCCCTGTTAAGTCACGGTAAACCTGTCACTGTTAAGTCTCGGTAAACCTGTCAGTGTTAATCTCGGTAAACCTGTCAGTGTTAAGTCACGGTAAACCTGTCACTGTTAAGTCCCGGTAAACCTTTCTGCCATTAATAAATATTAACTTTTATATTCCACAGAAGGTGACCCGCTGTCTTTAAACGTCGTTTGTACCTGCATGTTCACACCAGAAGAGGTTTTTTTTTTTTAGTTTGGGAAAGTTACCTCCATTCCGCCAACTGCGCATAATTGAACCTCGGATTTTAGCAGTTTAACTGGTTAAATATACCACTGACGGATAGGAGGAACATTCTACACCTACAAGTGCCCTTCGTGGCTACAGAATATACAGTACGTTAAAATAAAATTGTGGCAAACGAACAGAATAAAACAACTACATTCAAGCTATTACTGAATTTTAATGTGTTTATCAAGTTCAAACTCTTGTACTACATT
>NW_013771792.1:0-769 GCF_000517525.1 Limulus polyphemus
GGCAGCGTCATTTGTTCTGTTGTCCACTTCGTCCCAACTGAAATGTCCTGGACCGTGATAACGCCAAAGCCTGTTGGCATGCACCACTTTTGGCTTACTTCGCTGACCACATTTTACCCGGAAAGTCACGTCTGAGAGACGATCCACTATGTCACATGGGCCTTCCCATGGAGAAGACAACTTATGAGACTTCCCTTTTGTCTTCCTGGGATTATACAACCATACCTTGTCCCCGGGTACAAAGCTGACTTCAGTAGATCTCTTATCATAAGTTTACTTCATCGAATCAGCAGACGTTTTCAAGTTTGAAGGCACTTGATGGTGGATATCATCCATCCTTTCCGATAACACTTTCACAAACTCTGACACATTCTCAAGCAACTCTTCATAAGGTGGGCATCCTTTATGCTTGGGTCCCCTTTTGCACTACATGTACTGCATGTCCGGCACCATTCTTCCACATCTCGCCTCATACCTATCCAATAAAATCTTTGTCGTAGGTGACTCAATGTTTTCCTAATTCCGAGATGTCCTCCTGTTAAATTATCATGGGATTGACGCAGCACAACTTCCCGTAACTTCCTCGGTATAACTGTTTGCCAAGTCGTCACTTTCCCATCTGTAGTTTCCCATCTCCGTACAAGAATACCATCTTCAATCTTAACTGGTCCACTTGTTGCCCAACTAAGTGCGTTCAGTCACGGGGCTTAGACGAAAACACCTTACTCCCAAGCAGGGCGCACAACAACTCGCTTTTAGAAAATCAATC
>NW_013771793.1:0-1563 GCF_000517525.1 Limulus polyphemus
CTAACACATATCTAGTAAGTGCTAGGGCATTCTGAAGGAACAGGATATTCTAGAAAGAGGTGGCGTGATACTAGTCACGTGACCTCGCTGACGCAACATTACTATAAATGTTGATAGGCTTAACGATAAACAAAAAGTTATTTGATATACATGTGCGTCAGCAGAAATGTTTCCAGGGGGGAGGGGAAGTAGTGTAAAATTGTGAATTGAATAAAAAATTTATATACATATGCTGAATGATTAAAGAAAAAATCATGTTTCTCATTTTCCAGGGGGGTGGGGTGGCAAATGCTCCTTCTTGCCCCCCTCCCCCCGCGGACGCCCATGTTGTCATATCTTACATATTGTAACATATCTTACACACTAAAAGTAAGCTAAGTTTTTTGGGATATTCTATTTGGACTAGAATTATACTTTAAGAATAATTAAAAACAGCAGGGCTAGCACCCCTAAATCAGTGCTTCTATGTACATATATGTTGCCCAGTAACTTGTAGATCACTACGTTTAACAATGTACAAAAGTCTAATTCTAAACTGTTTACCTGTGTAGACCAACACACACACAAACATAATATTTCGTTTCATTTAACAAAATATTTTTCTGAATCCGAGGGTTAATGATTCGCGTTCTGCACTTTGGGGCCGGAGTAGAATAGCCCAAAAATTGATGGTGAGTGTTGTTGACTAGCTTCCGTCCGTCCCTCTAGTCTATATGTTGAAAATTAGGAACGACTAGTGCAGGTAGTCCTTGTGTAGTACTCGCGAAATATCCGAACTAAAATATTCTTATGGTGCCCTCTTGCGGCGTGTTTAGGACTAGAGTTTGTATCCTGAACTAAGTCGTATAGTTAATTTTCTTTTTCTGGATTCCTAAACTTCTGTTACGTGAAGTATATCATTAATAGAGAATAAATTTTATGATCTTCCTTCGGACATGTTTCCAGAGACTTTTCACAACTTTTCGCAGGTTGAGCTATTTGTTTACACCGTTTCTGAGCACGTGAATATTAACCTCTCAAATCATTAAAAACTTATATGTGTATAAAGCTTCCGATCAAAGAACGACGGTTATCAAAAGGTATATACTGAAAAACAATGGTAAAATAACATTTTAATGTTGAAGGTATTAACGAATAGAATTTCGATGTCAAGCACGTGTATGTTTTACTAACCAATGAAATATCAGAAGACAATTGAAATATCCAATCCACTTAAACTAGGCCTATGTATGAAATACTAGTGGCTTTTCCTAACTACAAATCCAATACAGCTTTTAAATAACTCCAACATGCCGCGTGAAACAGAAAATAATAAAAAAATGCCATGAACAAAAAAAGTCCCTGATCCATGGATGTGTTTCTGTATCAATCATTAGGGGTTTATTTACACAGATTGTGGTGTAAATAGGAAGGATCTGTACACAATGCTTACACTCAAATAAAGTTCGATACTGTATTTTCTTCATGAAAATGTTCTTTTAGAAACTATTACATGCAAATAGAATAGAATTTAACGAATTAAATATTTGTATAAAGTCTTTTAGTAGAGTTTGTTTGTTTGTT
>NW_013771794.1:0-768 GCF_000517525.1 Limulus polyphemus
GCAACTCAGGACTAGTTAGGCACATCTGGACCTGGTTTCACTTTAACTGTCCATTATTTAGACAACCCATACTTATGTTGACTAATGTGACACAGCAGTAAGAAAATCAATGCAGATAAGCGTATATGCTGATAAATGATGCTTATGAGCACCATATAAGTTACTGACAGTTGCTAAATCACATTTAAAAACTCTATAGGTTTAACTACACGAACACTACAGAAGACAAGTCTGAAATTGCTCGAGTGAAAATTACACACACTGTGGAGAAGAGTGTAATCATAACATAATATAAGCCTAGAGGCTCAAATGCTATATTTGGTATTAAAGGTTTTGATAGAATGAGAAAACTTAAATATAGGCTAACTAATTAGTGGTGCTAGATTACAGTTCCTAGATTAAGTCGCTAGTACATCTAGATCTAACATTAATGTTTGATAGTTTTGATATTGGATTATTTCGAAATAACTTGGGAAGCTTTGATGTAGAAGAATTGGTCAACAGTTTGTATTATAACTGTGTTTGAGAGAGTTCTTTATTCCACACGTAAGTTCCTCGAGTTGGTGGATAGTGTGCTGAACATCAGTGCTTATCCAGAGCAATCTGTGTATGTGTACATAATGTTGCGTCAGTGAGTCACATGACTACTGTGGCGCCCTCTAGTTTCTAGAACTATCTTGTTCTTTCATGAATGCTCTAGTATTTACTAGATAGGGTAGTCTGGTATATATATATAAGAGGGGAAAACGTGACGCGGAAAGGTAATGT
>NW_013771795.1:0-1658 GCF_000517525.1 Limulus polyphemus
AAAAAAAAGAGAGTATCTATTATTGAGTTTTTGTAATTGGTGTGCTATAAACTTCGTAAACTATAACTGTGATTAACGTTTATTAATCGGGAACTTCAGATATATTGATCAGGAACGTTTATAAATTTCGAACATTACAAATCATTCAAGTTCAGTTGATTCACATCGGGCATTAGTACTTTTATGAAAACATTACCTAACGTCACCGGTAGGAAAAATCAGCGTGTGATCAGTGAATTTCAAAGAGCTAGCTAGCTCCCTATTAAGTGAATTGTATCTACATCAACTCGAAATTAACCGCTCATCGTCAACCCTCGGTAAGGTATCAAGGAAGTTCCAGACTAGAAAGAATACTTTGTATTGCTTGTAAGTTTGTAAAACTTTTGTGCATAAATCATTGTTTGTAAAACTTTTGTATATAAATCATTGTTTGTAAAACTTTTGTATATATAAATCATTGTTTAAAACTATTTGTAATAACTATTATTGTAAATTGTATTATTGTTTGTTTATTAAAATATATTTGTATTTAAAAAAGAAAACTATATGTATCAATCTTGTTGGCAAATTTAACTACTAAATTTAAATTATCATTTAGGTCGGTTTCAGACCAATTGAAATTGTAATACCTAATAATTGTTGGTTATAAAATATCAAATATTGTTTCTAAGACCTTAGCTGCACTGTGAGCTTAAAATACCAGATATTGTTTGTAAAGCCTCAGCTTGATTGAGAGTTTCAAGTATCAGATGTTTTTCAAGCCTTAGCTCCCGTCTCACCAAACATGCTTCCTCTTTCAGCCATGAGGGCGTTATAATATGACTGTCAAACCCCACTTTTCGTTAGTAATAGAGTTGGCAGTGGGTGGTGATGACTAGAGGGAATGTAGGTAGTCATCACTTCCCACCGCTAACTAAATTAGGGACGACTAGCGCAGATAGCCCACGTGTAGCTTTGCGCGAAATTCAAAACAATAGAAACCTGATATAGTTTGAGTCAAATTTTTAAGTTTCTTGATGTAAACGTTAAAAAAAAGGTTTTAGTTACATCGCTTTAAGCTAACAATGCAGCTAAGGCTTTACAAACAATGTCTAATATTGTAAACTCACAATGCAGCTAAAGCTTTACAAACAATATCTGACATTTTAAACTCACAATACAACTAAGGCTTTACAAATAATATCTGATATTTTAAACTCATAATCAAGCTAAGACCTAACAAACAATATCTGATATTTTAAACTCACAATCAAGCTAAATCTTTACAAACAATATCTGATATTTTAAACTCGCAATGCCCATTCGAACCCGTGACCCGTAGATTACGAGTCAAGTGCCCTAACCACCTGGCCATGCCAGGCCCAAACTATATTAGACAGAAGATTGTTTTGTATAAAGTAAATGTCGAATATCGTGGCAGAATTAAAAGTTATTAGACTCCGATTAAATAAAGAATAAAGATAATAGGTGGGGTAAAAGTTGTGTTTAATTAAAACGGCTATAAAATACATGTTGAAATCGTTTTAGCTGTTAAACTATACTACATTACGCATTGTTTAAATATTTCTATGTTATGTTTGTGGCTGTGAACAAATTTAGCTCTAGTTGAACAAAATGTTAGTTGCGAATCTAAGTGTCACACATAGATCAGTTGTGTA
>NW_013771796.1:0-769 GCF_000517525.1 Limulus polyphemus
AGAGAGTCTGCAAGAGCTGGCACAGAACTTGGAAAGCATGGCACACAAGGCCTACCCAACTGCACCACCCGATCTCCTCAAGTTGTTGCTGAGGGATCAGTTCATAGATGCTTTGGACAGTCCACAACTTAAGATACAAGTGAAGCAAGCACACCCCTCTACCATGCAGGATGCAATGGCCAGAGCTCTCGAATTTGAATCCTACGTTAAGTCCAGCACAGAGGTACCGAGGTTGGTACAGTCATCTGGATTCAAGGCCAGAAAAGGTCAGCTTTCAGAGAGGTTTGAGGGACTTTGCTGGCACTGTAACAAACCTGGGCACAAGAGAGCTCAATGCTGGCTACTTCAACACAGGGGAGATATCAAATTGTTCAGTCAATAATAAATTTATCATCAGATATCATACAAGGAAAAACTTTTGTCAACACAGGAAAACGACGAGCAATACAAGGAGTTCAAATACTGGCCCAAGATGCTTTTATGTGATAAAAAGAAGAAACAGAAACGTCTTATATTCACAATAGCTAAAACTAAGAGATGAAGAACATTGACTCCAGCCTTTTTCGACAAGTAATCACGATTCTGCTACCACGTGAAAAGTTCTGTCAGTGTACAAAGTCTGAACTAGAATTATTTTCTCTCCCTCCCACACAAACCATAATTGATGAAGGTCAGCGGACAAAATATTATCCTCTATCTTCACTGTCCGATAGAGGACCCATCGATTTTTTTTATATCGGGATCAGGAGATGAATATTTATATTCAGCA
>NW_013771797.1:0-767 GCF_000517525.1 Limulus polyphemus
ATTAGGGACGGCTAGCGGAGATAGCCCTAGAGTAGCTTTGCGCGAAATTCAAAACAAACAAACAAACCTTTGGTACAGTGAACTTTTCACAACTTGAGAATGATTTCAATTCCAGTACTATTCGTTGATTAGCGTTTCCGTTTTCGCCGAAGTGCGAATCTATTACCATAATACTCAGTTTTTGACTGTCCTGAAATGCGCGCACTTCATTTCAACGGATGTAAACAAAAAAAAAACAGAAGTAAATATATTTTATTAAACATTTATACTATAACGTATTAAAAGCATATCAAAGTTTTTAAAAGGTCTAACGTTACATCGTAGAATAACATTATAAGTTTATTTATTTATTGATAGTATTAACTACAGTAGAGTTTAGCCTTATTGAAACGAAAGCAAAAAAGATACACAAAAACGGTGTTAATTTATCTCTTTTATCGAATATAATGTACTTTAGTAGACATGTTGAACAACAACATATTAAAGGCTGTATGGAACAGGAAGTCAGTTATCGTAACTTCATGATATTTTATTGTATGGAACAGGAAGTCAGCTGTTGTAAATTACAGAAGCTGAGAGCTTAAGATCGAAAGATATCGTCTTCATTTCGTTTTTAAGTTTAGCGAGGAAATAAAAATATCTCGCTTATATCTCTACTACTACATTATTTATCCCTTTCTATTACCACATTATTTATCCCTTTCTATCACCACATTATTTATCTCTATCACCACATTATTTATCCCTTTCTATTACCACATTATTTA
>NW_013771798.1:0-767 GCF_000517525.1 Limulus polyphemus
TGGTGGCATCTCTTCCAGGGAACGAACCCGGTACCTTTGGATTAGAAATCCAACGCACTATCCACTGCGCTATAGACGATATTAGATTACTTACTTTAAATTGTATCAGTTGGAAAAACATTCACATTAACGCTCTAAATATTAGTCAGATCGACTCCTTAAGTGCTGTTTTTCTGTCTTGTGACCAAATATATAATTAAGTATTATTCGAAAACTAACATTCACCATATTTCTTTAATTGTCTTTGTTTTGTTTTTTGTTCGCAAAATTTAGCAGAGAATATTTGTATAATAATGCAATAGTGAAACAAATGGAAATTTTCAGTCAGTTCAGAACGCAGATACGAGAAATAGTTAACTTCTGATCTAAAAAAGTTATATACATAGCTCAGAACCAAGAGTTAACAAGTACTTAATATAACTTAACATACCTTTCTAACCAGAAGTGTGCAGCGACATAAAACAAGAATTATCAATGATTAGAAGCCCTCCAGTGGCACAGCGGTATGTCTGCGGACTTACAATGCTGGAAACCAGGTTTTGATAATCGTGGTGGGCAGAGCACAGATAGCCTTTGTAGTTAAGCACAGATAGCCCTTTGTGCTTAACTACAAACCAACAGTGATTAGAATGTGTTAATTCATCACTTGGGTACTCTCGGTATTTTCGACGGTAATCCCAATGCGAAACTTATTTATAGTTATTGTTTGGACAAACTATACTTTTCCCCACATCTTTTTAAACTTAGATTTTTGAGACATCATCAAG
>NW_013771799.1:0-770 GCF_000517525.1 Limulus polyphemus
AGTAACTTTTTACTAAAACTTCTAAAATTGTGGTAAAGTGAGTTTAATGCAGAAGTTCAAAGTGAGTCTTCCTAGCGGGGAATCATTGTGATATTTCGGAAGGAAAAGTGACTTTTTCTGCTGGAGAATCCAAGCGTACGCTATGAATTCAATTGTTCTGTGACCGAAGAAATCGCAAGTCTTTCGTACTGAGTTCGTTGCATACAAATTTGCAGGAATTTTGTAGTAACTAGATCTTCGTAAGTTACACGAATATTTTTTTTTCAGTTTGAGTATAAAGTGATCAAAAACATCGAAAATCACGATGCAAAAAATTGCCAAACGGAAAAGTGACTTATCACGGAGAAAGTCTGAAACTTTGAGAAAGAAAACGAAACTTCAAGATGCAAGTTACAGAAAGAAAGAGATAGGATTGTTCACCAAGATTATGAGGCAAGAGGCAGTGAGAAGCCAGGAACAAACCCAAAATACAGTTTTTTTTTGTTTGTAGTTTAAACACAAAGCTACACAATGGGCTATCTATGCTGTGCTCACCGCGGGTATCGAAACTCGGTTTCTAGCGTTGTAATTCCACAGACATGCCGCTGTGCCACTGGGGGCCCCGTAATACAGAAGCATATCAAATTGCTCGCCAGGAACCTGACCGAACAGCCGCCCTTAGGGCGGCGTTACTGCTAGTAAAATATATAAACTTTAATGTTTAAAACCATACCACAAATTTAGATGGCAAATCAAGTACCAGAAATCCTTACAACGTACCAAAATATACC
>NW_013771800.1:0-769 GCF_000517525.1 Limulus polyphemus
AATTGCAAGTTATGTTTAGTGATACAGGTGATTATGCCACCCAAGAAACGCCCTTTCTATGGAAAGTCTTCTGCCGCTAAAATAATGCAAGCACAAAGAGCAGCTGAAACAGAAGAAGAACTCAATCAAAGACTTCAAGCACAAGCTGCAAGACAGGCTGCTCAAATACAGGAAGAGACTTTGGAACAACGTAAAGTTAGGCTTCGAGCTCAAGCTGAAAGGCAGACTACTCAAAGATAGCAAGAAACTTTTGAACAGCACAAAGCCAGAGTTCACTCAGAATCATCAAGGCAAGCTGGATATAGACAACAAGAAACTTCTGAACAACATCAAACCAGAAATCAAGCACAAAAATGAAGACAAATAACTTACAGAGAGCAAGAAACAGAGGAGCAACATGATGTGTGACTTCAGGCTCAAAGAACAAGACAAACTCAAACATGATCTAGTTTCAAATAAAGCTTTGTTTGATTAAATGCTTTTTTATTTCTCGCATCACAGCTTTTGTCTACTTACTGAATGATTTACTGAAAAAAATACTGATCTATACATTTCAAATCTAAATTTTTACCATGCAACACCGGGTAACTCAGGTACTATATACATACAAGAGGAGAGATTTAACATTATATAACTGTTTTGGTATGCGTGTGTATGTATGTATGTACATACAAGAGGATGGATTTAACATTATATAATTGTTTTGGTATGTGTGTGTATATATATATATATATATATACATGTGTGTGTGTGTGTGTGTGTGTGTGTA
>NW_013771801.1:0-768 GCF_000517525.1 Limulus polyphemus
TCGGGTGTCTGTAAACGTTGTCGCAGATTATGTCTATCGTATCCTGGACTGGTACATTGGTAAATAACGATTCGACGTCCAAGGAGGCGAGTAGTCCCTGTGGATTTGTGGTGTGTAGTAAGTGGAGGAAGTCGTCTGTAGATGTTAGCATGTGTTGGGCAGGCATATACAGAGTGATGATGTGGCTTAGGTCTTTGGCAGTCTTGTATATAGGGGTAGGAATTTGTGATATGATTGGCCGTAGAGGGCTGTTCTGTTTATGAGTTTTTATGATTCTGTAAATATATCCAGGCACATAGCCTCCTATGATAGGTTGGAGAACCTTTTCTTTTGCTTGTTTGTTGACAGTGGGGATCAATTTATTAACGTCTGTTTTTAGTGTTTTTGTCGGGTCAGCTCTAATCCTCTTAAACTTGCTATTGTCCGATAGAATGCGTCCAATTTTGTCTTATATTCCTGTTTGTCCATGATCACTAGAATATTAGCTTTGTCCGCACGTCGCACAATGATGTCATCATGGTTTCTGAGTTCCTTAGCAGCAGTACAGAGTTTGGTGTTAGCAGGGGGGGTGTTGTCACTGTCACGCCGTTTCGTGCTTTCTGCGCGTAGTTGGTCCCGCAAGGCTGGATTTATGTCGATAAGGTCCTGTTGTTGTAGTTGTATAAGAGAGCAGTAGAGTTTTTCGAGCTCAGCGGCTTTGATGTCCTTGTCGAATTTAGGTTTAAAATGGCATTTTGGCCCCAGGTTGAGTAGTTTTTTCTGGTTTAT
>NW_013771802.1:0-769 GCF_000517525.1 Limulus polyphemus
ACACCTACCTTTCAGAAAAAATGAAAATTTTCAGTCATATTCGCATGAACTGATATATTTATAATTTAATTAATATCTAGTAGATCTTCCTTTCGCTTCGAGGAGTTCGTTGATCCTTTGGGGCATCGTGAGAATCATCTCGTCAATTTTATATTGTGGGATTTTCGTTCACTCTTGCTTCAAAACTTGGAGTAGATCGCTCTTCGAAGTTGTTTTTTTTTTGGTTGTTTCTTGACTTGCCGGTCGAGTATGACCCAGAGGTTTTCGATGGGGTTCATGTCAGGAGATTGGCTCGGCCAGGGCAACTTCTGGATACCATTTTCTTCCTACCACTTTTGGGAGTTTCTAGCAGTGTGACACGGTGCTCCATCTTCCTGGAACAACGTTGTGTTCTTGTCCACGAAACCCGAGGAATAAAGTGGCAAGAGTCCTTCCTCCAATATTTCGACGTATTTCGCAAAATTTATATTGCCAACGCACTCCACTAAGCTCGATCTCCCACCAACCCAAACAGCTCCCCAAACAATCAGGCTGAAACCACTGTGCTTTACAGTTGGCTGCAATCTGTTGAGCCAAAACTCTTGGTGAGGCATTCTCCAGACCTATATCGTTCCACTGTCCGAAAATTGAGCGAATCTTGATTCGTCTGAGAACAATACGGTCTTCCAAAAGTCCAGAGGCTTGGTCATCATATCACTTGCCCACTTCTTTCGTCTGACTATGTTGGCAGCTCTTAATAAGGGCTTCCGTCTAGCTGCCCTGCAACGAT
>NW_013771803.1:0-769 GCF_000517525.1 Limulus polyphemus
GATGTTTAGTTTAAATAGCTTAAATCTCATTATATTATACATACATATATATTTATTATTTTTATTATATTGACCTTTCGGTCATTCTTGGCTACGTTAATAATACAGAAGTTACAATGATGTAGCACATGTATATTCTTGTTACCGTATCCAAGAATATAAAACTGACCTTTGGTCTTTACACAGTAACCTGTCTTGGCTGTGTTTTAGTAGACTAGTATTTTGTAAAATACAGTCACATTTTAATTATTATACATTATATATGTATATAGATTATTGCTATATACAAATAACTTCATAAACTTATTTTTCTTAAAACATAGAACAGTAAATAAAGAAGTAAAGCAAACAATTATCTCTTCTAGTTACAACCTTTGTACTCAGTTGCTGCTTGACATAGGTTGCTAAGCCTTATAAAATTTCACATGTGGAGGATGCGAAATGAAATCATTTTTTTAAGGTTTTATATATATACATTTGAAATAACCAAAAAATCATAAATTACTATATCAGTACCATAGAATTCAACTATAATTTATCAAGCTTAGCAATTAAGCTGTATTTGGGTTTTAAAAAATGAAATTTCGAGCAGACTAAAGACTCACACTACCAGCTTGAAGATTTGTATCAAAAGAACGAGGTGACATCATAATACTTGAAAATGGCTGAAAAAGCTACTAGGGGGACATTCTGAGCTTCTGATTGGTTATTCATGTCATATATAGAAGTAAGTGTATATAAGGGAGTGTTTCCAAAAATGGAAAAAGGT
>NW_013771804.1:0-769 GCF_000517525.1 Limulus polyphemus
TATCTCGGAGCTAAGAAAACATTGAGTCACCTACGACAAAGATTTTACTGGACAGGTATGAGACAAGATGTGGAAGAATGGTGCAGAACATGCAGTACATATTGTGCTAAAAGGGGACCCAAGCATAAGGGACGTGCTCCAATGAAGTTATATCAAGTTGGTGCACCAATGGAAAGAGTAGCCGTCGACATTGCTGGTCCTCTGCCCCAGACTCGTGCTGGAAAGAAATACATTTGTGTGGTGATGGATTATTTAACCAAGTGGCCGGAGGCATATGCAATACCAAATCAGGAAGCTACAACTGTAGCTTCGGCCATTAGTGACTTCTTCAGATTTGGTATGCCATATGAACTGCATTCAGATCAAGGCCATAATTTTGAATCAGCTGTGTTCCAAGAATGCTGCAAGTTGTTTGGCATCCGAAAGACCAGGACAATGCCACTTCACCCACAGTCTGATGGGATGGTAGAAAAGTACAACTGGACACTGGGACAGGAATTGGCAAAGTTTTGTAATAGCTGCTAAGATGACTGGGATGTCTTACTCCCTCCACTGTTATGGCCTATAGGACAGCAGAGCATGAAACCACTGGATACACTTCAGCAAAGTTGATGTTTGTTCGGGAACTTCGGTTGCCAATGGATCTGTTAACAGGACGCCCACCTTATGAAGAGTTGCCTGAGAATGTGTCAGAGTTTGTGAAAGTGCTATCTGAAAGGATGGATGATATTCACCATCAAGTGCGTTCAAACTTGAAAACGTCTGCTTA
>NW_013771805.1:0-768 GCF_000517525.1 Limulus polyphemus
GTTGAGAACATTCCTACTGAACCTACTTTTTCGTTTATTAAGTGTAAATTTGTGCTTTACCAAATGAATTTTTAAACAATGAAAACTCAAGTGCCAAGCAATCATGCGTAATTGTTGCTGGACACAATCAACAATGAAAAATGTAGGTCTAAGAGGATCTCGCAGGTTCGTAATTTCAGATTGCGATGGGATGGGGGTTAAAGGATAAATGTAAAAATAAGTCTATTTTTCGAGGATTTCTTTTGATTATTTCCAAAGTATATATATATATATATATATATGTATTGTTCCCAAAATAATAGTTAAGAGATCGATAGGCTGATTTTAAATTCAGTTTCCGGTCATCAAATTTTAAAGTACTTTAACAAGTCACGATTTAAAATCTGGACACTACAAAAGATTTGAAGTTATCACTCGTCAGTTACATATCACATCGGTAGTGCTGTAGACATTTAACAAAACAAACTCCTCAATCCTCTACTTTCATTATTGGACGATCCCGGGTGTCTCGTGATTTTAATTTATCATTTGCTATTATATCCTTAGTTCTTAGTTGAAGCATACACTGAAGCGACTTTCGCAACTACTGTTCCCAGTTTTGTTTCATGTTCAAGCTGTATACTTACATTTCATCATTAGAATTGTTCAAGCTATATACCTACATTTCAATATTAGAATTGTTCAAGCTGTATATTTCAGCATTAGAATGCTGTTTATCACATCATTTGTTTACTGTGGGCGTGGCTACAGAGGATGATCTGTGATGAA
>NW_013771806.1:0-1221 GCF_000517525.1 Limulus polyphemus
CCTATCAGCAATTATCCATCTGTAATAAAAGACCTACCAGCCACTTTCCATCTATATTAAATCACCTACGTGCCGCTATCCATCTATAATAAAAGACTTACCAGTAACTATCCATCTATTATTAAAGACCTACCAGTCACTATCCATCCATAATAAAAAAACCTACCAGCCACTTTCTATATATAATGAAAGACCTACCAGTCACTTTCCATCTATAATAAAAAACCTACTAGCCACTCTCTAGCTGTAGGAAAAGACCTATCAGCCACTATCCATTAATAATAAAACACCTACCAGTCAATATCCATCTATAATAAAAGACCTGCCAGTCACTATCCATCTATAATAAAAGACCTACCAGCCACAATCCATCTGAAATAAAAGACTTACCAGCCATTCTCTATCTATAGTAAAAGACTTTTCATCCACTATCCATCTATAATAAAACCCTGTCAGTCATTATCCATCTATAATAAAACACCTACCAGCCACTATCCATATTTAATGAAAAACCTACCAATCACTATCAATCTATAATAAAAGACCTACCAGCCATTCTCTATCTATAATAAAAGACCTACCAGTAACTATCCATCTATTAATAAAGACCTACCAGTCACTATCCATATATAATGAAAGACCTACCAGTCACTATCCATCTGTAATAAAAGACCTACCAGCCACTATCCATATATAATGAAAGACCTACTAGCCACTATGCATCTGTATTAAAAGACCTGTCAGCTACTATCCATTTATCGTAAAAGACCTACCAGCCACTTTCCATCTATATTAAAAGAACATAAAGCCTCTATCCATCTATAATAAAAGACCTACCAGCCACTTTCCATCTATATTAAAAGAACTAAATGCCTCTATCCATCTATAATAAAAGACCTACCAGCCACTATCCATCTATAATAAAAGACCTACCAGCCACTATCCATCTGCAATAAAAGAGCTACTAGCCACAATCCATCTGTAATAAAAGACCTACCAGCCACTCTCTATCTATAGTAAAAGACCTATCAGCAATTATCCATCTATAATAAAACACCTAGCAGTTACTATCCATCTATAATAAAAGACCTGTTAGCTACTATCCATCTATAATAAAGACCTGTCAGCTACTATCCATCTATCATAAAAGACCTACCAGCCACTTTCCATCTATATTAAATCACCTACCTGCCTCTATCCATCTATAATAAAAGACTTACC
>NW_013771807.1:0-769 GCF_000517525.1 Limulus polyphemus
GTCAATAAGAAGATAAAGGATTTATCAATACTGTGTACCTACAATAAGAAGACACAAGATTTAACAATAATGTGTCCTGTCAATAAGAATATACAGGTTTTATCAATACTGTGTACTGTCAATAAGAAGACACAAGATTTAACAATACTGTGTCCTGTCAATAAGATTATACAGGATTTATCAATACTGTGTACTGTCAATAAGAAGACACAAGATTTAACAATACTGTGTCCTGTCAATAAGAAGATACAGGATTTATCAATACTGTGTCCTTTCAATAAGAAGATACAGGATTTATCAATACTGTGTACTGTCAATAAAAAGACACAAAATTTAACAATATTGTATCCTGTAATAAGAAGATAAAGGATTTATCAATACTGTGTACTGTCAATAAGAAGACACAATATTTAACGATACTGTGTACTATAATAACAAGTCATAAAATTTAATGATACTGTGTACTATCAATAACAAGCCACAAGATTTAACGATACTGTGTACTGTCAATAAAAAGACACATGATTTAACAACACTGAGTCCTGTCAATGAGAAGATACAGGATTTATCAATACTGTGTACTGTCAATAAGAAGACACAATATTTAACGATACTGTGTACTGTCAATAAGAAGATACAGGATTTGTCAATACTGTGTCCTGTCAATAAGAAGATACAGGATTTATCAATACTGTGTACTGTCAATAAGAAGACACAAGATTTAACAATAATGTGTCCTGTCAATAAGAATATAAAGGATTTATCAATA
>NW_013771808.1:0-770 GCF_000517525.1 Limulus polyphemus
TTTAAAGGTGGTAGATCAGTATTAAACGTGTTTTGAAATAGCTAATCTATAGAGAATGAAAATACGTTTATAAGTAGTAGATCAGTATTAGGCATGATTTAAAATAGCTAAACTATAGAGATTGAGAATAAGTTTATATGTAGTAGATCAGTACTAAGCATGTTTTAAAATAGCTAAACTATACACAATTACAATACGTTTATATGTAGTAGATCAGGATTAAGCATGTTTTAAAATTGCTAAACTATAGAGAATGACAATACGTTTATATGTAATAGATCACTATTAAGAATGTTTGAAAATTTTTAAACTATAGAGAATGACAATACGTTTATATGTGGTAGATCAGTATTAAACGTGTTTTGAAATAGCTAAACTACAGAGAATGACAATACGTTTATATGTAGTAGATCAGTATTAAGCATGTTTGAAAGCAGCTAACCTATAGAGAATGACAATACGTTTGTATGTAGTAGATCAGTATTAAGCATAGTTTAAAATAGCTAAACAATATAGAGAATGACAATCTGTTTATATGTAGTAGATCAGTATTAAGAATGTTTTAAAAATGCTAAACCATAGAGAATGACAATACGTTTATATGTAGTAGATCAGTATTAAGCATGTTTTAAAATAGCTAAACTATAGAGAATGAGAATATGTTTATATGTAGTAGATGAGTATTAAGCATGTTTTAAAATTGCTAAACTATAAAGAATGACAATCCGTTTATATGTAGTCGATCAGTATTAAGCATGTTTTAAAATTTC
>NW_013771809.1:0-768 GCF_000517525.1 Limulus polyphemus
CCCCCCCCCCTCCCAGTAGCACAGCGGTATGTCTTCGGACTTACAACGCTAGAATCCGGGTTTCGATACCCGTGGTGGGCAGAGCACAGATAGCCCTTTGTGTAGCTTTGTGCTTAATTTCAGAGGGCGCCTGAAACAGACTAGAGTTGCTAGGACTCATTCACGATCCTTCACGTGACTTCCGCTGTCGTAGCATTGCCCCTTCCTTAGTATTGTTCGTCCCGAACAATAGCCACTTACTTTAAACCAATAGATAATTAACAATAACTTCATTAAATGTACATAATTTACAAACACAGAATTAAAATACAACAAAGTCTCTTAATTTTACAAGACCTATCTTCTTCCGTACTGGTCTCTGTCTCATTGGCTTCTGCTTCACGTGGAGTTCATCTGTTCCATCAGGAAATGTTCTATTATCGGTAACAGTCATATCAGTGGTAGTAACTTCATTAATGGCTTCACTGTTTCCCTTTTCTAACCGGGTAGAGTTTCTTCTTCGACGGTGACTTTTTCAGGTGACACGTCTTCAGCAGCATCATTTGTTCACTTCATTCCAACTGGAATGTCCTGGACCATGATAACGCCAAAGCTTGTTGGCATGCACCACCTTTGGCTTACCTCGCCGACCACGTTTTATTTGGAAAGTCACGTCTGAGAGATGATCCGCTATGTCATATGGGCCTTCCCATGCAGATGACAACTTAAGAGACTTCCCTTTGGTCTTCCTGGGATTATACAACCACACCTTGTCTCCTGGTACAAAGC
>NW_013771810.1:0-770 GCF_000517525.1 Limulus polyphemus
AAAAATATTGTCTTATGGAGTTAAATCTTCTACAATAACGTTGACTTATTTATAATGATTAATGGTAAAAATGTTTTCTTATGGATTTAAAACTTCTATACTAACGCAAACTTCTTTTTGATGAGTAATGGTAAAAATACTGTCTTATTACTTTTAAACTTTTATACTAACGCAGACTTCTTGATGATGAGTAATGGTAAAAATAGTGTTTATGGTTTTAAAAGTTCTATATTAACGCAGACTTCCTGATGATGAGTAACGGTAAAAATACTATCTTATTAATTTAAAACTTTTATACTAACGCAGACTTCTTGATGATGAGTAATGGTAAAATATTTTCTTATGGATTTAAAACTTTTACACTAACGCTGACTTATTTATAATTATTAATGGTAAAAATGTTGTCTTATGGATATAAAACTTTTACACTAACAAAGACTTTTTTTGATGAGTAATGGTAAAATATTTTCTTATGGATTTAAAACTTCGATACTAACGCAGACTTCTTGATGATGAGTAATGGTAAAAATGTTGTCTTATGGATATAAAACTTCTACACTAATGCAGACTTCTTTTTGATGTGTAATGGTAAAATATTTTCTTATGGATTTAAAACTTCTATACTAACGCAGACTTCTTGGTGATGAGTAATGGTAAAAATATAGTCTTACAGATCTAAAACTTCTATAATAACGCACACTTCTTGATGGTGAGTAATAGTAAAAATATTCTATTATCAATTTAAAACTTCTATATTAACGCAGACTTCT
>NW_013771811.1:0-768 GCF_000517525.1 Limulus polyphemus
GTCCTTAAATCGATGTTACAGATATAGATATCTCTACCCGGGTTTCTTTCTAAAGAGGAGATATTTTTCCTTAAATCGATGTTACAGATATAGATATCTCTACCCGGGTTTCTTTCTGAAGAGGAAACTTCAGAGCCAAATTTCTGGAATGCGTTTCTTTATTATGGTATATACACAGATAAACCATGTGTTATCATTGCTGTGCTCACCGAAGATATCGAACCCCGTTTCTTAGCGTTATAAACCCTGAAGATTACCACTGAGCCATCTTTGTCAGTAGGTAATGTTCGACATTAGTAAGTACTAAAGGTTATAACTAGGCAGTATTCAACCCAGATTTATGGTTTATCTGGTAGGCAGGCAACAACAAATAGAAATTTACAGCACATATAATGAATTAGCAATATTTTACAGAAACGTGATATGGGTGTAATAAGTAAATAATGTTTTCTGCATGTGTGGTAAGTGAGAAATGCCCAACTAAAGTATTTTGTACATGTTCAATGTATATAATGTTGTAAGTAATCCTTAATTTTCTAAGGTATTCTTAATGAAATACGTATATATATAAATTTGTCGGTTCCTATACTTATGTCTAGAAACTGAGGTTTTTACCTTTTTCTGTGACAGCTACTGATAAACTTTCTGACTTCCTCTATAAGTCGTCTATTTTGCATGTTCTTTAACTCTGATTTGGGAAGAGGGTTCATATCACAGATTGTCACCCCTGGAAACTGTAAGTTTCTGGATGAGAGAACCTAGAACACA
>NW_013771812.1:0-768 GCF_000517525.1 Limulus polyphemus
GACATATTTCTACACGATATGTAAGGTTGTAACAATATCTCGTGGGCAGAATATGTATTATCTGCTAGAGAAGAACGAAAATAACAGCTTTCTTGACCACATGTTTATGTTAAAACTGCATAGGATCATACTATGTGAAAAAATTTGAAAATTCCCATGTTAACAAATAAGGTAGAAACATAAAACATGCCTGAATAATACATGCAAATGGTTTACCGTGTATACTCATTACAACTTACATCTTACAAAGGAACTAATGTGTTGACTTGGAGGTGTGACTGAGTACTTTGACAAAGTTATGCTATAATAATCTTCATCCATTCCGAGAAAAGGACGGTTATTCCTTAAAATATCAGCTTATCTTCAGAAAAGAATAACTGCAATTTGGATGGTATTATGTTTATTTAATCAATTTTTTTATTCCTATCCTTTTCGTTGTCACTCGTGCTACAAATCCCTTCTACTTTTGCCTGACACTTTATAAGCTTTTCAATGTCTTTAAGTATGGATAGCGTGATATTATATTTGCTTGTTTACCTTCTATGAAGATGAAACTGGTGTATTTACGTGTTTTACACTCACCAAAAAGAAACCTATCATTCTATAGGTATTTGAAGAACTTGTAGCAATCTGCCGCAATTTAATTCTTCGTATTGTTATCTGATTCTGGGCGGCTTGTACATAATTGAATAATTAGAGTTTTTAAACATTTGTTTACCAACAAGTTAAAGCTTGGAATGGTCTATTCTTTCATTGGGGTGTGTGTTT
>NW_013771813.1:0-769 GCF_000517525.1 Limulus polyphemus
ATTAGTAATCTCAAAATTTAAGATTTTTTAAAGGCCTTTTGTTTTCAAGGCTGAAGTGAATATTGCTTAGCTGCGGCATTAATATATCGGATACATTTTGAAATGCTGCAATTTTGTGTGTCCTCTTGGGGTCACTGTCCATTACAAAGGTAACGGTCAGGTGTTTGAGAATGAACGATTTTGAAAAGCAAAAATATGTAATTCTTTAACTTCTTTAGTTTCGCTATAAAAATGTTATTTTTTCCATGTTAATAATAATAACCGATATGATAAAGCTAAATAAATCTTAATGTAAACTTAGCAATATGGAGTTATCGTACTTGTAACGCTCGTGCCATACAACCGTGGATGACAGTAGCACTGAAGTGCGCCTCCCCTGTCGCAGTCTTTGACAAAGCAGTATGATAACCAACATTTCCCAGGCATTGTTTGACAACTATCACCAGTAATATCGCCTTCACAAACACACTGATGAAGGAAAAAACAACATATTAATATTTTAATAACAAAAGACAAAATTCGAACGATAACATAGTATTTACTAGTTAAATAATAGTTCCGAATGTTTTATTATAAGATAATGTTTAATTCATAATCATGTATTACTATCCTCAACTGAATTAAGTATGAATATTTAAAATAAGTTTGTATATTTAGAACTTAAAAAGACACCAAGGAAATTCCTTCGTTCTAAGATTAATATATATGGAAGGTTCACTAAGGTATCGAACTGGTGTAGTGAAGTGTTTTACATTCACAAAAAAGAAAC
>NW_013771814.1:0-1126 GCF_000517525.1 Limulus polyphemus
CCGTTTGGGCGATATAATGTTACGGTCAATACCACTATTCGTTGGTAAAAGAGTAGCTTAAGAGTTGGGTGGTGATGACTAGCTGCCTTCCCTCTAGTCTTACACTGCTAAATTAGGGACGGCTAGCGCAGATGGCCCTGGTGTACCTTTGCGCGAAATTTTGAAACAAAACAAAAAAACGTGCTACTTATAACAATATAGAACAAGTTAGAAATGAATAAAAATCATGTAACCCGAACGCTTTCGGAAGGTGGAACTTTCTTCTTCAGGGGCAGTTTTTCTTCTTGAACCTAAGGTAACAGAAAAAAATGCCACATTGATATATTAATGGAAACACGTGAAAAGCAACGGAATTTGGCTGAGAAAACTCTTCAGAAGAAAAATAAGTTACACCAATCCTGATCCTAGAGAAACGTGTATGTATTGTGACAAGTGATCCCATCTTGGATGAACTAAAGGAAATCCGTCTTATCTGTAAGGACTGAAGTTCATGTACTATTATATATATATCATAATAGTCACGTCTGTATGAATTGGAAGTTTGTCCTATAGGATGTTTCATTCACTAATCCAGTATTCAACTGTACGTCTTGGTAATTTAGTTGTTTGTTTCAAATAATTCTTTTGGATGTAACAATGTACACCACCAGGTCTCCCAACATACATCCGTTAACGTGGTATATTGTGAGAACTGTCTTTTCCTTAGCATTCAAGCTGTATATTAGAAACTATAGAAAATCTAACAGTTTCCTATTTTGTATTTATAACTATGAACACTATTCTACTATAGAAAATTTAACAGTTTCCTGTTTTGTATTTATAGCTATGAACACTATTCTATATTAGTAGCAAAAATTAATTGGTTATCTTTTCAGGTTTTACTTAAGTAACCAATTTCAAAAAATAAAAAATGTAACAATTAGTCCCGATTTCCACTTCTATCTTTACGATATAAATCTATTAAGAAAATGCTTTGACGGTAAGAAGAATATAGAAACAGTGGCAGTATGATCTTTTGAAAGTCTCAAGCATGAATATTTACTGATGTCTATCAATATTTTATTTCATTATGTTCTAAGCAAAGACCAAAACAGTCTGGAAATATACTGCTGTGCCACTGGGGGGG
>NW_013771815.1:0-368 GCF_000517525.1 Limulus polyphemus
AAAACCACTGTATAACTACAGCTATTTAACGTACATAACTGAAACTAAAACCACTGTATAACTACAGTTACTTAACGTCCAAAACTGAAACTAAAACCACTGTATAACTACAGCTATTTAACTTCCAAAACTGAAACTAAAACCACTGTATAACTACAGCTATTTAACGTACCTGAACTGAAACTAAAACCACTGTATAACTACAGCTATTTAACGTACCTGACTGAAACTAAAACCACTGTATAACTACAGCTATTTAACGTACATAACTGAAACTAAACCACTGTATAACTACAGCTATTTAACGTACATAACTGAAACTAAAACCACTGTATAACTACAGCTATTTAACGTACATAACTGAAACT
>NW_013771816.1:0-769 GCF_000517525.1 Limulus polyphemus
TAGAAGTTTGACTTTACATCATTAGTTTAGTTAGATAAATAGTTAAATTTTTTGTCATATTAGCTTATTTGTAAATCTTTATAGAATTTTCGCATTTCTAGAGGCTTATCTGAATGTTATTTATTACACTGTACTTCCTGCAGGGCCTAATTAAATAAACCTAAGACGGCACAAATGTGGTATAAAAAAATTATGTAAAGACTGGTGACAAAACGTTCTAGACAAACTTCGTATTAAGTTTAGCTATCTGTTTTCTTCTTATTACATTTAACATTGTTATATTGGGCAGGTCAAGAATTATGCTATTTTTTACTTATTGTTTTGTATCTTCATAAGTATAAGTTATTTTTGTGACTTGTGAAAGGTAATGTATCTAACTCGACATTTGTTTAACTAAAGCATTAATCGTCTCAGTTAGGACGTTTGTGTGTTTAACTAAAACATTAATCGTCTCGGCTAGGACGTTTGTGTGTTTAACTAAAACATTAATTGTCTCAGTTAGGATGTTTGTGTGTTTAACTAAAACATTAATCGTCTCGGTCTAGGACGTTTGTGTGTTTAACTAAAACATTAATTGTCTCAGTTAGGATGTTTGTGTGTTTAACTAAAACATTAATTGTCTCAGTTAGGACGTTTGTGTGTTTAACTAAAACATTAATTGTCTCAGTTAGGATGTTTGTGTGTTTAACTAAAACAATAATCGTCTCGGTTAGGATGTTTGTGTGTTTAACTAAAACATTAATTGTCTCAGTTTAGGACTATTTGTGTT
>NW_013771817.1:0-1303 GCF_000517525.1 Limulus polyphemus
GTACATAAAGACCCCGTGTATTCACTTGTTATATAAAATACAGTTATAATTACAACAGCATGCCAAACTTCAATACATCATAAGGTCATAAAGATCCCGTGTATTCACTTGTTATATAAAATAAAGTTATAATTATAACAGCATATCATAGTACAATTCATCATAAGGTCATAAAGACCCCGTGTATTCACTTGTTATATAAAATACAGTTATAATTACAACAGCATGCCAAAGTTCAATACATCCTTTATTTATGACCGACCCCGTGTATTCACTTGTTATATAAAATAAAGTTATAATTACAACATCATATGACAGTACAATACATCATAAGGTCATAAAGACCCCGTGTATTCACTTGTTATATAAAATACAGATATAATTACAACAGCATGCAAAACTTCAATGCATCATAAGGTCATAAAGACCTCGTGTATTCACTTGATATATAAAATACAGTTATAATCACAACAGCATGTCATTGTACAATACATCATAGGGTCATAAAGACCCCGTGTATTTAACTGTATTTTATATAACAAGTGAATACACCGGGTTTTTATGACCTTATGATGTATTGTACAATGACATGCTGTTGTAATTAAAACAGTATTTTATATGACAAGTGATTACACGGGGTCTTTATGACCTTATGATGTAATGTACTATGACATGCTGTTGTAATTATAACTGTATTTTATATAACAAGTGAATACACGGGGTCTTTATGACCTTGTGATGTATTGTACAAAGACATGCTGTTGTAATTATAACTGTATTTTATATAACAAGTGAATAAACATGGTCTTTAAGACCTTATGATGTATTGAACAATGAAATGTGCTGTAATTATAACAGTATTTTACATAACAAGTTAATACACGGGGTCTTTATGACCTTATGATGTATTGAACAATGAAATGTGTTGTAATTATAACTGTATTTTATATAACAAGTGAATACACGGGATCTTCATGTCTTTATGATATATTGTACAATGACGTGCTGCTGTAATTATAACTGTATTTTATATAACAAGTGGATACACGGGGTCCTTATGACCTTATGATGTATTTACCAATGACATGCTTTTGTAATTATAACTGTATTTTATATAACAAGTGAATACACGAGGACTTTATGACATTATGATGTAATAAACTATGACATGCTGTTATAATTATAACTGTATTTTATATAACAAGTGAATACACGGGGTCTTTATGACCTTATGATGTATTGTACTATGATATGCTGTTGTAATTATAACTGTATTTTATATAACAAGTGTTAATTACAACAG
>NW_013771818.1:0-770 GCF_000517525.1 Limulus polyphemus
TCCACCCCTACATACTAAGTACTTCTGTGCTTAGTGATAACCACATATTTGCACATTTCTTTTGCAAAAATCACGATTAATATGGTTGATTTACTCAAAACATCTCAGGATATTTAAAGCCATTTTCATCCGAGTAACGCCGGGTACTCCGCTAGTTTACAATATAATTCTAATTGTAATGGTATTCTTTACTTAAACTTGTGATATATGAATAGCTACAACAAGGCCTAGCCGTTATACAACACGTTACGTTATTTGAAACTATAAACATTTTTAGATGTTCTTATAGATAATAATGTTTATACACTTTTCAGCACATAAGATGTTCAAGTCCAGAGATAGTTGTTTAATGTATTACCAACATAATTGTATGTTTAACCTTATTAACTTACCTCTTTAGACACACTTCTCAATCGTTTCGGAGATTGATTTTTCTGGATCCTCTTGAATTGCTGCAAATTTCTCACCGACGCATCCTAATACAACCTGCATACTCAGAAAAATAAGCCTTAATGTTATGTAAGATATTACAAGATTGGAAGTTTGTACAAGCATGAAATGTAATTTTTTAAGGCTTCAGAACTGAATTATACTTCTATTGTAAGATATCACATATAACACTGTCCTTGGTAAATATAAAGTTACTTCATTCATTCCTTTCTTTATAACTTCTAAACCGTAACATATATGTTAGTTAAACACACTTCCAGAATTTGAAGACTTCTCCTCTTGAATTTTATATCTGTTTAGAGTTTTAAAATTAATTTATA
>NW_013771819.1:0-1609 GCF_000517525.1 Limulus polyphemus
ACCATTGTTATAGTTACAGATTGCTTATTTGTGTGTGTGTGTGTATATATATATATATGTATGTTAAATATTCATTTTCTTTTTCACCAGAGGTGAAATTGAAATGAGAATCTGTAATGTAAAGGCCTAATACATTCCTTGATTGGCCGTACCCTCTGCTGTGGCCTGCAATTTCCCCTATTCAAGGCTCATCAGCACTTGGGCCAGTAAACCAAGGAAATACCATAATGGGGAAGTGTATATAATACCTATGGGGTTTGGGTCAGTTTTACTACACCATATAGTAACCGAACTTAACTTTCTATATGGTGAAGTAAAAGGACTCAAAAACCCCATATTTTGCTTGTTTGTTGTTAAGCGCAGAGTTACACAATGAACTATCCGTGTTGTACCCATCGCGTGTATCGAAACCCGTTTTTCGGCATTATAATCCCTCATACTTATCGCTGAACCACCGGGGAAGAGAGGTCGTTTCTATTTGAGTTCCTTTATTATTTCTATTGATCCGACCTATATTTTTTTTCTAGTTTTAAACTACAAAGACCACAACTCGGAAATCTATTCGACATGTGTTTGTTTAACGTATAACATCCAACAATATATTATAAACACAAACAGCCGCCTATATCTTAATGTAATATACGGTACAAACAAAAAACATTTAAGATAATAAAAAGGTTGGATAGATTGGTTTAGGGCTCAATGAAAATAAATATGTATGTTTGTTTTGCTGTATTGTGACCTCAAGATGAAATAAGCTACTTCTGAAGGCGCTCATTTTCTTCACTTGTCTCAAAGCTAGATTACTTATAACATCAATAAAATAAAATAAGTGATCTAATGGAAATTTCCGTATAAGAATTCTATGAAGCTTTGACCGTTTCGGATTAGATATATAAATACGGATGAAAGTGTTGCATGATATGGCCGAGATTCTCAGCTATCGTGTAAACTTTCTTCAAACAGTAATTTGAACAAACTTTTGTGGAGGCAGTCAATTTAAGTGAGTTTAAGAGAAAGCTTGATAAGGGCTAGTTTTAATTTTTTTAGTTTATTTATTAATAGTTTTAGTTTAGTTTAGAGGATGTAACAGTCGAGATGGACCAATAGGTCCCATATTGTCCCAAAATGTTATGTTATGTTTTTTGAGAATAATTTTTATATCGTACACGTGAGCAATTTCAAATTAAAATGAAAATGGAGCGCGTGTTTTGAAACAATAAACTTCGTAGTACAACAGTATTATTAATTATTCAATCAAAAAAAAAGAAAACAGAGGTCACTTTTATGCAAATTCTGATATCCAGTATTTTCCTATATGCGTAATTTAGGCAATAAGATTATGTACAGCGAAAAAATAAGTGTGATTTAGGTATTATATTAGGACGTCAAGAAATTAATGTCGCTTTTGTTTAGATGAAAAACCCGAACAACTTATACATCAAAACAAAATATTTATTTAATGAAATAGTCTCCATTCTTATCGATGATGCTTTTCCATCTTACAATCAGGTTGTTAATGCCCTGATTAAAGAAATCTCTTGGCTTTAAAGCAAAAAAAACATGTAGATGTTCTCTTTAACATCTTCCACATTTGCATACATTTTTC
>NW_013771820.1:0-1045 GCF_000517525.1 Limulus polyphemus
TGTAATCAGGTGGT
Organism: Limulus polyphemus; assembly: GCF_000517525.1. Lineage (NCBI taxonomy): Eukaryota > Metazoa > Arthropoda > Merostomata > Xiphosura > Limulidae > Limulus > Limulus polyphemus. Next base: position 15 of record NW_013771820.1, read on the forward strand.
ATGTAAAAATGTCTAGGTCTGTACTCCAGATCCAACACAACACTAATACTTTATACATGTAATCAGGTGGTATGTAAAAATGTCTAGGTCCGTACTCCAGATCCAACACAACACTAATACTTTATACATGTAATCAGGTGGTGTATGATAATAGTTAGAAACTAATTACTTAGCCATCAACAGTGAAATGGATTTCTGCTTCAAAACAATTGTTCTTTTTTTCTATTTATTTGATATATTTTTGGACAGATTGTACTCCTTCCACAAATATACTACGTGTTAAATATATATACTTTTTATATTGATGTCTACCTCATAGTTATATAGTTTAATACTAAACACAACATCAGTAATGGTAGTCAGCTTTCCAAAAGTCAACATGTATAAATAAATCTGTTTATCTAAAAACATCAAGAAATTATTGAAAATTACAAAGTACATGTTCCTGCAAGTGAGTATTGCTTATTTGTATCATAGGTTTTCCTTCATGGTTCCTGTGGCGTTCAGCCTACCTCACAAGATTGGGAAGCTGGAGATTAAGAATGCAGGTGCCAATGGATTGGCTGAAAACATTACTGTTTGGAAGGGATACGTCTAGGTTTTGAAAGAAAAGTTGTTGTTTTTTAAGATTACAAGATTGTGCTAACATAACAGTAATATCTATTTGTATAGACTGTTACTCTTAGGAGCTGCGTACTTTTATACTTATCACATGATGTACTGCATTTTAGTACAACAGAATGGTACAAGGTAAAATAAATTATTAGTTGGAAATCTGATACTCTCTAGTTTTGTTACATTTGACACATTTATGTAAAAGATTTCGATCCCTAGTTTGTAAATTTCTTTGGAAAAAGTAACACAAAAGTAGCTAAACCAATTTCGATGAAATTCTTTCCCCTAGAAAAAGTACAGAGAAGTAACTGAAACACTGTCTTAATGTAACACTTTCCACAAGAAAATGTACAGAGAAGTAGCTGAACCACTGTCTTAATGTAACACTTTCCACCAGAAAATGTACAGAGAAGTAG
>NW_013771821.1:0-769 GCF_000517525.1 Limulus polyphemus
TTTATTATTTAGGGAGCATTATAAATAGTTATATTTTAAAAGAACAAAATTATTATTGTTATAAATAACACATTTAATTGAACTAAACTATGCATGCCTATTTAAATATATTTACACATGGCTTGTGTATATCGTATATATACATATATATTATTCATACCTTCGGTGTATATCAAATTTTGGGGGTAAAAAAGTGCGTCTTGTACACCGAAAAATACGGTAATAGCTTTAAAGTTTTGTTCAAGAAATGTTTTACTGGTATTTTGATAATTAGTGTAAGCTATAAATTCTACATTTTACCACTCTAGTAATATTTTATAATTGTTATCACATATACATTGTTAAATGTTATCCTTTCTGGACGTTTTGTTTGATTTTGCCGTCATTTTCATCTATATTTTTCTTAAATTTTAATTTTCAACTTGGGTTTCTAATCTCATCTTATTGCATTAATAACGTTTTTGCCCGGCATGGCCAGGTGGTTAGGGCGCTCGACTCGCAATCTGAGGGTCGCGGGCTCGAATCCCCGTCACACCAAACATGCTCGCCCTTTCAGCCGTGGGGGCGTTATAATGTGACGGTCAATCCCACTATTCGTTGGTAAAAGAGTAGCACAAGAGTTGGCGGTGGGTGGTGATGACTATCTGCCTTCCCTCTAGTCTTACACTGCTAAATTAGGGACGGCTAGCGCAGATAGCCCTCGTGTAGATTTACGCGAAATTAAAAACAAACAAACAAACAATAACGTTTTAAGTTGTATTGCTTATTT
>NW_013771822.1:0-1030 GCF_000517525.1 Limulus polyphemus
TTATATCATCGGAATAATATCATTAAACTATATCATCTTAATGTATACAGAATTATAAACTATATCATCGGAATTATTGCCATCTATCATCAAATTTAGTTCGTCAAAGTTTCTTTCATGTGACAAAACATTTAATCAATGACACCTAAGTTAAAAATTCTCTCCACTTTGATCAAAAACCCTTCAAAATTAGGCTACCCATTCCTGGTAGTGTGGATAAAAATACTGGTTTATAAACTGATTATGTACACAATCAGTACACACTGTAGAAATTAATGTAATGGATCAAAAGTAGCTTGCATTCCAGCAGGCAAAAATATTCTATTATATTTTATGTACATTTTTTTCCTGTATTACAAATGTCTAGATCAAATAATCAACCCCTCCTCCTTTATCAGTGCAATATGATGCATGATTTTGGAAAAAGAGTTTTAAGTTTGGAATAAAGAAGCCTTAACAACAATGTTTAAAATATAGCTTAACATACTTTATTGTGAATTTAAATATTAGCATCAATGAACCAACTATGCAAACAAATTTCTTAACTTACTAATCCAGGAACTGCCTCTACTAAATATACTTAACCAGTGTTGTAGCATACAAACTCATCATAAATCATAATTATACACCGAGTAAGTGAAATGTAACTTTTTGTTGATGTGTGAAAATCTCCATGTAACTTTTTGTTGATGTGTGAAAATCACCATGTAACTTTTTGATGATGTGTGAAAATTCCTGATATTCCACACTTAATTGTTAGGAATTAATCACACTATCATCCACATTTTAAAATGTGATGCAACTTAAGGAATACAAATGTAGGTTTACCGTAAGTTCTGATTGAGCAGCTCTTAGCATGACTGAAATGCTTAACGATTACTTTTCCCACGGGGCGGTATAAGTAGCTCAGAGCTTTGGCTCCGAGTGAAACCAAGAGTGCAACACAATTAACCTTTTTAAAGTCCATAAAATAATTTAAATTGATAGATTAACTTAGGCTTTTTCCAACACTGGGAAGGGTATTTTGTTC
>NW_013771823.1:0-1740 GCF_000517525.1 Limulus polyphemus
TTATGTGTATCGTAAAGTTGTATTCGGAAAGAATAAAACCGGTTTTATTTAAGAAAGGACTTGTGTCGCTAAAGTTACGTCGGAACGGATTTACGGAAAATGAACTGACGACTGGAGGTGTAAGAATATAAATCCGGGACTAGAAAAAAATTTAAATTGGTCAACAGAGTGTTTTTCTTTTTCAAGGGAAATTTATCAACATTTAAGTAGAAATTTCATTATAATCTAGAGTCTAGAGTCTAGACTAATGATTGTATGCTTCGTGTATCTAGGCAACAGAACAGGAAGAGAGAAAAAATTTCGATCTTTCGGCACAAGAAACTGAGGTATGTGCAGGGGTGTAAAAAGTACTAAAATATGTTACCCAAGTCAAGTAAAAGTATCCATCCTGAAATTTACTTAAGTTAGAGTAAAAAAAGTATTTACTGAATAAGTACTCAAGTAACAAGTACGTTCATTTGTAGTTTTCTCAAACCCTACATGCGGGCCATGAGCTCTAGAAACAAAACCCTGTATAGAAAAGATATACCAAACGATGTAAATTACCAGTGAATAGCCGTGATGTAAGATTTGTCATTATTTTAGTTATTTAGAACACATTTGTTGTATATAATTGGTTACTATGGTGTTCACAACTACACTTAAGGTTTCAGCCAAACTCATGCAGGCAACTGAGCATGAACTTATTACAACAGTAATGCCAACAACGAATATTGTACAAATCTTATTGTTTCAGAATAAACTATATAATTATTTAAAAACATGTATACATTTCTTATTCAATTTGATAAGCAACTTGTTTTCAAAGTTGCCACAGTCAAGCCTTGCATGTATAGGGCTGAAAATCTGCCCAGCACAACTGGTTTAAACACGCCACTCCCTGCCTCTGCTGCATGCGAGCGTCTCTTATTTTCAAGTCTGCCTCCAGCCTACCTGATATAGCCATACAATGGTATGGAGAACAGAGCATGTCCCTCTTCCCGAAGCTATGCTGTGGCTTCAGAGTTCTCGCGCACGCCTTGCGTTTTGACTGCCTGCAACTTACTTGTACTTTTACTCCACTACCTTTCATTTTATACATTTCGTTACTATTCTCAAAACTGAAATTTAACTGAAGTAATTTTTAGGAGAATTACTTGAAGAGTGAAATTATTTGAAAATATAAATACTCAAGTAAAGTTAGCTCGTTACCTTTACACCCATGGGTATATGGAATTCCTACTCTCTCCATGTGAATAATTAATGTATTTGTTTCTCAGAATCGTTATTTGTAATTATAAACGTATAGTTGGCGCGGTTGTCCTTGGGATAGTGCTGTGGATTTCGAAGTAAGCGAACCGGGTTCGAATCCGTGAGATAAAATAACATATTCTATGCACTTTAAACTACCAGTGTGCTATAAGAGCGACAGTTACTCTCCTTTGCGTGGGCGGTGGGTGGTAGGGTGCTACTGATTGGTTGACTTCCTTCTGGTCAATAACTACAAATTAAGAATGACGGCGGGTAGCTTTAGTAGTTCTTCAATAAAGATGAAATATAAAACTTTATATCAAAACTCTTTTGTCTTCACCTAAATATTTTTCATACGCAACTCGTGAAATTTGTGTCCTGTTTTACTTATGTCGTTAAATACTCAGGGTAAAATTGAACAAAAACTTTTTACTTCTGGTATTTTTTTTTTAAACAACAGACCAAACGCTTTCAGATATTTATATCGTTATATTTGGTGAAAGAAATATT
>NW_013771824.1:0-1190 GCF_000517525.1 Limulus polyphemus
GACCAAACATCAACTTTGCTGGAGTGTATCCAGTAGTTTCATGCTCTGCTGTCCTATAAGCCATCAACAGTGGAGGGAGTAAGACATCCCAGTTATCTTGGCGGCTATTACAAAACTTTGTCCCAGGGTCCAGTTGTACTTTTCTACTATCCCATCAGACTGTGGGTGAAGTGGCGTTGTCCTGGTCTTTCGGATGCCAAACAACTTGCAGCATTCTTGGAACACAGCTCATTCAAAGTTATGTCCTTGATCTGAATGCAGTTCATACGGCATACCAAATCTGAAGAAGAAATCACAAATAGCCGAAGGTACAGTTGTAGCTGCCTGATTTGGTATCGCATATGCCTCCGGCCACTTGGTGAAATAATCCATCACCACACAAATATACTTGTTTCCAGCACGAGTTTGGGGCAGAGGACCAGTAATGTCGATGGCTACTCTTTCCATTGGTGCACCGACTTGATATAACTTCATTGGAGCACGTCCCTTATGCTTGGGTCCCCTTTTAGCACAACATGTACTGCATGTTCTGCACCATTCTTCCACATCTTGTCTCATACCTATCCAGTAAAATCTCTGTCGTAGGTGACTCAATGTTTTCTTAACTCTGAGATGTCCTCCTGTTACAGTATCATGGGATTGATGCAGCACAACTTCCCGTAACTTTCTCGGTATAACCGTTTGACAGGTCGTCACTTTCCCATCTGCAGTTTCCCATCTCCAGAGAAGAATACCACCTTCAAGCCTCAACTTGTCCCATTGTGCCCAATAGTTCTTTGTCACAGGGCTTAGACTAGACACCTTCTCCCAAGCAGGGCGCAAAACACTTGCTTTTAGAAAATCAATTATTGGCTTCAAATCTTGGTCTTTCTCCTGTTCTGCTTTGATATCTATATTTGGTTCCACTTCACCATCATCAACTCTTTCAGTGGGCTTGACATCAGCTTGAAGGCACCTGGTTAGTTCAACCTCTCTTTTGCAGCAATGTCTGCAGTCATTTTTGCAGTCCATCAGCATTACCATGGGATTTTCCTTCTCTATATTCAATATTATAATTATACTGGTCTATTTTTCCGATCCAACGTGCTAATTGTCCCTCTGGGTTATTTTATGATCTTAACCTGCGTAAAGCAGCATGGTCTGTCCTAATGGTAAACCTTGCACCATAGTGGTAAGGGTGGAAATATGTC
>NW_013771825.1:0-769 GCF_000517525.1 Limulus polyphemus
AGCTTGAGGTACGAATTACATACGTGAACAACTTGAGGTATGAATTACACATGTGAACCGCTTGAGGTACGAATTACACATGTGAACAACTTGGTGTACGAATTACATGTGTGAACAACTTGAGGAACCCGTTTTTACAAATTGGTTTTCGATAATACCAGTGGCTTAGTGGTAAGTCTGTGGGCTTGTAACGCTAAAAATCGGGGTAAATACTAAAGGTGTCGCGATACAGCGATACGACACTCGTATCGTTTCGTGAAGCCGCGAATGTAACATTAACAAAATAGATAAATATATTAACTTTTTTTTTATTTTACTTCTCTTGGCAGCTGCTATTTAGTTGATCAAACCTGAGAATTTGAAAAAAATCACTGTAAAGTGTGAAGTACTTAAATAAGACAATGTTAGTAATGTAGATAATAAATTACAAACAAGACTGTCAAACTTTGTAACAAACCGTTGGTAAAACTTCTGTATCTTTATACGTATCGCATCGACTACCATGATGAGATACGCACCACTAGTTAATTCCCTCAGTGGGCTGTCTGTGGTATTCCATCACGTGTACTGAAACTCGGTTTTTAAGCGTTATAAGTCTTCAGACTTACCACTGAGCCAAAGGGTGACAGGAATGAGTAGCATGTTTTAGTAAGCTCTTTGCACAAAATGCACCTACTGCTTATTATATTTTTTTTACGCGTGGTGAGTTTGAAATATTATTTTCTATTAAAGATAACTCAAGCACAAAAGTATTTGTTCATTTGGAATT
>NW_013771826.1:0-769 GCF_000517525.1 Limulus polyphemus
TATATGACTCTAGGAAATATCTTTTATAGTATTCAGGAAAGAAAAGTTATTGTTGTATTAAAACATTTTTTCAATATTATGTTCAAGATCAAGTTCAATTGCAAACTCATTAATGAGCTCTTTCTTTATCAAATATAATACATAGATTATCAAAATTCTCATATTGTACGTTTATTTCTATGTAAATAAAAATGTGTAACTTACGTAACAAACATAATCATTTTGGAAAAATGTAACATAACAGACGGCATAACATAATGTTTATGGACCTATAGATCCACCTTGGCTGTCCCACCTCTTAAATTAAAACTATTAAAGAAAAAAGACAGTTCTTATCATTTATAAAGTTATCAAGCATTCTCTTAAACTCACTTAAATGTACTGTATCCGCAACATCTGATGGTAACCCATTTCAAAAGGCCAACCACCCTTTTTTAAAAATATAACTGTCTTATCTCAAGATAACTCCTACCTTCCAAAATTCATACGTGTGTCCCCTATTCCTACAATTCTCACCATTAAGTATGAAAAAGATGGTGCATCAACACTATCAATTCCCTTAACAATCTTAAACACCTCAATAAGATCCCCCTCTAAATCTTCTTTTATCAAGAGAAAACAATTTCAATGTTAACCTGTTCTCGTATTACAACCCCCTCTATTCCAGGCACCATTTTAGTGGACCTTCTCTGAACTCTTTCAAACAATACAACGTCCTTTCTATGGTAAGGAGCCCAAGACTGAAATCACTACTCCAAACCTGACCTAG
>NW_013771827.1:0-768 GCF_000517525.1 Limulus polyphemus
CTTCAACTGGCCTCATTGTGCCCAGTAATTCTTTGTCACAAGGCTTAAGCTAGACACTTTCTCCCAAGCAGGGGGAAAACACTTGCTTGTAGAAAATCAATTATTGGCTTCAAATCTTGGTTTCTCTCCTGCTCTGCTTTAATACCTATACCTGGTTCCACTTCACCATCATCAACTCCTTCAGTCACTTTGACTTCAGCTTGATGGCACCTGGTTAGTTCAACCTCCCTTTTAAAACTTACCGGAATTTGGCCTTTGTTGTTCTCAAACGTCATTTTATCAAAATTAATTACACACTTTCTCGGTAGTAAGTAGTCCAACTCTAGTATGCATTGGTCTTCAATGTCAGCCAAGTATACTCTGTGTCTGTCCTTTATGCCCATGAGCTCAATAGTTACCCAACCAGTCCCCACAACCTTGCATAATGTCCAGTCACACCATAGAGCTTCTGTACAGCTTCTGGTACTCCTTTATGATCCAGCATCTTGATATCTTGCTGGCATGCAGAATCTATGACAAAGTTGCACTTGTGGCCATTCAGCTTTCCTGTCACATAGACACTATGTGTGCTTGGCATTTTACACCTAGCTGTTGGTATTTTCACAATGGGCGTTGGTGGGCGTCCCTCAACACCAACCACTACTGGTCTCCCCGAGGCCGACTTATTGGTAGTATTCTTCTTACACTGGCTCCTCATATGTCCTTGCTCTCCACAGTTCCAACAACCTTTCCTGCTGTGGCATCTTCCCTGTGTTGAAGTTGCCGCCA
>NW_013771828.1:0-1377 GCF_000517525.1 Limulus polyphemus
AATATCTCCTCTCATTCTTATCGTGTAATGTCTAAGAAAACAAAGTTCGGTCACAATATCTCCTCTCATTCTTATCGTGTAATGTCTAAGAAAACAAGATCGGTCACAACATCTCCTCTCGTTATTTTCGTGTAATGTCTAAGAAAACAAGTTTGGTTACAATATCTCCTCTCATTATTTTCATGTAATGTCTAAGAAAATAACATTGGTTACAATATCGAAAAGAATGAGAGGAGATGTTGTGACCAATCTTGTTTTCTTAGACATTACAAGAAAAGAATGAGAGGAGAATAATGAGAGGAGATATTGTGACCAATGTTGTTTTCTTAGACATTACAATCGTGTAATGTCTAAGAAAAGCAATAACTGTTGAATAAATATTCAAGGAAACGCTAGTAACAAGAAAGTTAAAAAAACTCTATAAAAAATATTCTGGTTGTCCGTTATGGTTATTTTTATGATGTTTTCACTTTTTAAACTGCTATATTTCCAAATGTATTTTTTTAACTCTCACTTGTACGTGTATCTGACGATGACAAGTAAACTTGTCGAAAAGCTGTAATTTGTCTTTTGTTTTTCTTCTTCCCATATAGCCGTATTATTTCTGGTCCCACTATGACATAAGCAATGTCACGAAAAGGTAAAGTTAGATCTAATCATGATGTAATCTATTAAAAGGTACGATGAAGTTGTAACTGACATTATTAACATGATGGAAGAGTACAATGAAGTTGTAACTGACATTATTAACATGATGGAAGAGTACAATGAAGTTGTAACTGACATTATTAACATGATAAAAGAGTACAATGAAGTTGTAACTGACATTATTAACATGATGAAAGAGTACAATGAAGTTGTAACTGACATTATTAACATGATAAAAGAGTACAATGAAATTGTAACTGACATTATTAACAAGATAAAATAGTACAATGAAGATGTAATTGAGATTAATAACATGATAAAATAGTACAATGAAGTTGTAACTGACATTATTAACATGATGGAAGAGTACAATGAAGTTGTAACTGACATTATTAACATGATAAAATAGTACAATGAAGATGTAATTGAGATTAATAACATGATAAAAGAGTACAATGAGTTGTAACTGACATTATTAATATGATGAAATAGTACAATGAAGTTGTAACTGACATTATTAACATGATAAAATAGTACAATGAAGATGTAATTGAGATTAATAACATGATAAAATAGTACAATGAAGATGTAATTGAGATTGATAACATGATAAAAGAGTACAATGAAGTTGTAACTGACATTATTAACATGATAAAAGAGTACAATGAAGTTGTAACTGACATTATTAACATGATAAAATAGTACAATGAAGTTGTAACTGACATTATT
>NW_013771829.1:0-769 GCF_000517525.1 Limulus polyphemus
CTCCATCTCTTCTTGTGACGTATCTTCTCCTTATCCTTCAGATGTGCGATCAACTTGTTTTTTCCGGGCATTGTCCATACCATCCGACCACCATACGGGGTTGGAATTTTCTTCGGAGGCTTCAGTTTTATATTGGTTTGATGTACGTTACTGAGAATAAATCCAAAATTAGTAACAACGAACTTCTCCATTCTTGAAAGTGAACATGAATCTAAGAAAGAGTAAGCTGATGGCTTATGATAAAAAGTTTAACGGAAGCTGAAAATAATAACTGTTTATTGCAAAACATGACACACCAATTTATGTAATAGCTCTCTCTCTCTCTTTCCCGCTTTTTTGTGGCTCAGCGGTTAGCCTGAATGAAGGCTTGTAACGCTTAAAATCGCGTTTCCATACCCGTGGTGGGCACAGCACAGATAGCCCATTGTGTATCTTTGCGCTTAACAACAAACAGTCAGCTCGCTCTTTCGTTTCTATCTAATTTGGCCGGTATGGCCTAAAGGTTAGCGTATCCGGATGCATAGAGAAAAGTCTAGTATGTTTCTAAGTGTCTTAATTTTTAGCAGTGAGGGCATTATAATCGTGGTAATCTAAAGGTTAGCGTATCGGGCTGAATAGAGAGAAGTCTAGTATGTTTCTAAGTGTCTTAATTTTTAGCAGTGAGGGCATTATAATCGTGGTAATCTAAAGGTTAGCGTATCGGGCTGAATAGAGAAAAGTATGTTTCTAAGTATCTTAATTTTTAGCAGTGAGGGCATCATAATCGTGG
>NW_013771830.1:0-1414 GCF_000517525.1 Limulus polyphemus
TTACCGATTGTTTCTCGATTTCCATTTACCAGAGATTCTTGAATTGATGGTTCTTTACCAAATTAGGTATGTAGGTACACTCTATCGTGTCACAGTTATATGCAGAGTTTCACCCTCCTACAGTTCATTTTAAGGGAGTTATGAAAGGTTTTGCGTTTTGTACCAGTACTTCGTTCCATTTGGATGGATCTTTTCAAAATTTTATATGAACGTTCTTTGCATACTTGCGTATTTACAAGTAAAATTCTAGCTTCGTATTATCATTTTTGCGACTTTTGTGGTCCTTTTTTTTCTACTTTATTGGCTTTCTGAAAAAGTATGTGTACTGCAGAGAAGCTTTTTCATTCTTCTCTGTAATCGATTACTTGCTACCACAGGTTACTAAATTGATGGATCTTAACCAAATTCGGTATGTACATTAACTAGTTCGATCCACAGTTTAATGCAAAGTTTCAACTTCCTACTATTCGTATTAAGGGAGATATGGAAGGTTTTGCGTTTTGTACCAGTACTTCGTCACATTTAGACGAATCTTCTTAAAATATTTTATGCAAGGTTCATGGGAACTATCACATTTACTTACAAAATTCAAACTTTCTATTATTAGTTTTGACCACGAAAATCGTTAAAAGAGTAACAAAAAACTTGACTTCACTGTTAGCGTATGTGTAATGCAGTGATGCTTTTGGTTACTGATTGTTTCTCGATTTCTTGTTACGAGGGAGTCTTGAATTGATGGTTCTTTACCAAATTAGGTATGTAGGTACACTCTATCGTTGCACAGTTATATGCAGAGTTTCAACCTCCTACGGTTCATTTTAAGGGAGTTATGGAAGGTTTTGCGTTTGGTATGTTATATGCAGAGTTTCACCGTTCTACGGTCCATTTTAAGGGAGTTATGGATAGTTTTGCGTTTTGTACAAGTACTTCGTTCCATTTGGACGGATATTTTCAAAATTTTATATGAACGTTCGTTGCATACTTGAGTATTTTCAATTAAAATTCTAGCTTCGTATTATCATTTTTCCACTTTTGTGGCTCTTTTCTTACTACTTTATTGGCTTTCTGAAAGATTATGTGTACTGCAGTGAATGTTTTTGATTCTGCTCTGTTATCGATTACCTGCTACCACAGGTTACTAAATCGATGGATCTTAACCAATTTCGGTATGTATATTAAATAGTTCGTTCCACAGTATCATGCGAAGTTTCACCTTCCTACTTTTCGTATTAATTGGGTTATAAAAGGTTTTGCGTTTTGTACCAGTACTTCGTCACATTTAGACGAATCTTCTTAAAATATTTTATGCAAGGTTTGTGGGAAATTTTCACATTTACTTAGAAATTTAAAACTTTCTAGTATTAGTTTTACGATTTTCGTGGTCGTTTTTTGTTACTCTTTTACTGGCTTCACT
>NW_013771831.1:0-769 GCF_000517525.1 Limulus polyphemus
TTTTTATTGACAGTACACAGTATCCTTAAATCTTGTGTCTTCTTATTGATAGTACACAGTATTGTTAAATCTTCTGTATTCTGATTGACAAGACACAGAATTTTTAAATCGTGTCTTCTTATTGACAGTACACAGTATTGATAAATCCTGTGTCTTCTTATTGACATGACACAGTATTGTTAAATCTTGTGTCTTCTTATTGACAGTACACAGTATCCTTAAATCTTGTGTCTTCTTATTGATAGTACACAGTATTGTTAAATCTTCTGTATTCTGATTGACAGTACACAGTATTGATAAATCCTGTATCTTCTTATTGAAAGGACAAAGTATTGTTAATCTTGTGTCTTCTTATTTACAGTACACAGTATCGTTAAATCTTCTTTCTTCTTATTGTCAGTACACAGTATTGATGAATCCTGTATCTTCTTTTTGATAGTACATAGTATTGTTAAATCTTGTGTCTTCTTATTGTCAGTACACAGTATTGTTAAATCTTGTGTCTTCTTTTTGACAGTAAACACTATTGTTAAATCTTGTCTTCTTTTTGATAGTACATAGTATTGTTAAATGTTGTGTCTTCATTTTGACAGTACAGAGTATTGTTAACTCTTGTGTCTTCTTTTTACATTAAACAGTATCGTTTAATCTTGTGTCTTCTTATTGAGAGTAAACAGTATTGATAAATCTTGTGTCTTCTTATTGAGAGTACACAGAATCGTTAAAAATTGTGTCTTCTTAGTGACAGTACACAGTATTGATAAATCCT
>NW_013771832.1:0-834 GCF_000517525.1 Limulus polyphemus
AAAAGAGGACATCGGCATGTTTGTATTATGCTTCAAAGCTAAATGATTTCTTTAATCAGGGCATTAACAACTTGATTGTAAGATGTAAAAGTATCATTGATAAGAATGGAAACTATTTCATTTGATAAATGTTTTGTTTTGATATATAAGTTGTTAGGATTTTTTCATCTAAGAAGAAGCGACATTAATTTCTTGGTGATCATATATTTTCATGCCAAATCGTCTTTACTAATACACAGTATTCACACATCACAATTACAGGAGATTAAGTCTGAACAAAACAATTGCTCACGTACTATATTACCATGTAGGTAGATTTGAAAAATTTGTCATTGAAACAATGAACTGAAGTTGTTCTCTATTACTAGACATGCAGTTTAACTATAAATCGTTATTCTAGTGCTTCAGTAAATCAGTGCCAATTTATTACATATATCCCGACATCATACTTAAATTATTATTAAACATTCAGATTTCAGTGTCATTTACAACAGCAAAGTATTGCGTAAGATAAACCTTGAAACGATTTTCTCGTTTATAAACTTGAAATCTTGAACTACACTAGAGAAAAATGTACTCTGAACTGCTAGCGCCCTCTTTTGGTTTTATTATTATAAATTTAACAATTCTTTATATCTTATCACGAAAAATTCACCACAGTTTTGGTTAAAGTACGTGATGCAATTTTTTCTTGGTAGTAGAATCCTTTACCAATAATATGCAAACCACTTGGTATACCATGACAGATCATTATCTGATGGTACTTGCGCTCTGGTCCATTATTCCATCTATTTTACAAATATCTAATGTCGCCTCAGAGATCAGTGAAGCATT
>NW_013771833.1:0-897 GCF_000517525.1 Limulus polyphemus
CTTTATTGTAGGTTTAATACCGTACCTCGGTGCAGCAACCTGATGATGCCATATTGTAGCTTTCTTGACTTATTTATTCGTTTGAAATATGTGAAAGAATACATAAACCATATCAAGATTTCCAATGTGAAATTCAAAACTATAGCCATTATTCACGATAGATTTCATACCATTTGCCAATAAAGTACAAAAGGTATAGTTCTTAAACCTCACCCTATGAGCATGTCATGATTTTTTAGAGATTTACATTCAAAATTTGAATAAACTTGGCATCAAAACATAATTAATAAATCAAATTCTCATTTCTTAATTTTTTTAAATCCTGAATCTCCCCCAGTATGAGAAATATCCCATCTTTTCTAATTTATTTGCCACCCATCAAAGAAGTACAGAATGTAATGTAAATTACTATTTAAATTACACTTATTACTCAGGCAAAGAATAATTTTTTATAGCCTTCAATCTTATTTATTCACTGAGCCATAAACAAGAAAATCATAGTTCACTCTGATGTTTAATACTATATGATTTATAACCAATAAAATGCCAAAGTTTTAATTTATCAAATAACATATTATGTTATGTTGTATTCTGTATGGTAAGTTGTCTATTTCACTTCCAGCTCAAACACAGCTTAGTTGAATTTTTAATGGCTCTTATTGAATAGTTAGAAAGCCAGAAAATTTTTTATAGTTATAGGACCTTGTCTTCTTTTTACATGTTTTTATTCTTGTTCTTAGGTGCAGTATTTAATTAAATAAAAAATTTTTAGTGTTCTAATACCATTAGTATAAAAATTTAGGGTTAAGTTTCATCGACAGTCGACTGCAAAAAAAAAAAAAAATCCAGGTAATAATAATTTTGCATGAGTTACACTTATGAGTAGCTTGCACGTCG
>NW_013771834.1:0-1025 GCF_000517525.1 Limulus polyphemus
GAATAAAAAAAAATATTAACTATAAAATAAAAATGAAGATCTAGCATTCCCGCCACATTCTTACACAGAAATGTAAACATGGCCCTACTGTCTGTAATAAGTGTATCTCAGATAAATCACAAAAATCAGGGGAGGAAATGTTAGAAGTTGTGTAAGAACTTGGAGAATTTGAATACCATGTTAAGTTGGTGTTGTAACGAATTTGTTTCTAAATATAAACTTAATTTAAACAACGTTCATATTAAAATAAATACATATATAAATTAAGTTTATATTTAGAAACATACATAACTTATGCTGTTAGATAGGTGTTGCGAAACTCCCGCCTATTCTCCAAAGTTGTAGAAGATTCTCGAGAGTAAGAATCAACAACATATTTATATACGTAAAGGCTTTAACCAGTATTATTACGTAAGACTGTATTTTCTAGAAAACGTTCCCACGCTATAAATATAACTAACGCGACGCGCCAAAAGTGTGTCTATTATTAGTTCGCTATATATGGGTGTGCTATAAAACTTTGAAAGTATAACTGTGATTGTTATAACGCTTACCAGTCGGAAAACTTAAGAAAGCTGACCAGGAATATTTATAAATTTCGAACGTTACAAATCATTTAACTTCAGTGGATTCTCATCGGACATTAGTAATTTTAAGAAGACATATAAATTCATCGTGGAAAACCTAGTGCGTGTGGCCAAGGACAAAGCAAGCTAGCTTCCCAGCGGATCGTATCTACATCAACTCGTAACTAACTCGCTCATCGTGAACCCTCGATAAGGTATCAAGGAAGTTCCAGACTAGAAAGAAAACTTTACATTGCTTGTGAAACTTCTGTCTATAAATCATTGTTTGTAATATCTATTTGTAATAATTGTTATTGTAAATTGTACTGTTGTGTGTACATTAAAACGTATTTGTGTTAAAAAGAAAGACCGTATGCATCAGTCTTGTTGACAAATATCGTAAATTGACTAACATAGCGTCATATATTTTAATACTAAATCCAAAGTACAATTTAACTA
>NW_013771835.1:0-770 GCF_000517525.1 Limulus polyphemus
GAAAGACAATAGATCGTCCTTTAACGTATCTAATTCGCTTTTAAATTTACTAATGTTTTCCATTTGTACTTCTTGTTTCCTTTCTTGTTCCAGTTGCCACTGCTGTAGTCTCTCTTCTTGTTTCTTTTCTTTTTCCTCCAATAACTGCTGTAATTTCTCTTGTTTATTTTGTTGTTCAAGCTGCCACTGTTGCATGTTGCATTCACGAAGGAACAAGATACTTCCAGAAAATAGGCGGCGTGACAATAGTCACGTGACCCTCTGACGCAACAATTCTTAAGGTTTGTTAAGGTGCCTACTTTCGTACATGCGCGCGCAGGTGCCTATTTTGGTAATTTGGTACATAAGTGCGCAGGTGCATATTTTCACAATTTTTGTAATCCAGAAAGGCCAGATAGTACAATAGTTACACAAACTTCAGAAATACAACTTTAACATCATGCATCATCGTGGATGGAACTATGGAAATGCTGATTTATTATTCTGAAGACCGTGTGTTAATGAAGAATTTAAACACTGAAAAGAGGAAAGCACGCGACCTAAAATACAACAGGTTAGTCAAGATGGAATATCTACAAGTGATGAACTAATGTGGTCTAACACTCAACTGAAAAATGTTCAAGCAACAAACACAAATCTGAAACAAATTACAGGGATCCCTCGATTAATGCACATTCGATTAATGCGTTTTCGTTTAGTGCGCTTAAATTTTTTTGTAACCAATATTCGATTAGTGCGTGCATAATACTCGATTAGTGCGGTAACACACA
>NW_013771836.1:0-1832 GCF_000517525.1 Limulus polyphemus
CAACTACTCCATAAACACCAAGGTGTAACTCTAGTTACCGAATTTGTAACCACCATATTCATATTTAGCCTTACTTGGTACAACTACTCCATGAACACCTAGGTGTAAATCCAGTTACCAAATTTATAATCACCATACTCATCTTTAGCCTTACTTGGTACAACTACTCCATCAACACCTAGGTGTAACTCTTGTTTCCGAATGTATAACCACCATACTCATCTTTAGCCATACTTGGTACAACTACTCCATGAACACCTAGGTGTAATTCTAGTTACTGAATTTATAACCAACATACTCGTCTTTAGCCTTACTTGGTACAACTACTCCATGAACAATTAGGTGTCACTCTTGTTACCGAATTTATAGCCACCAAATTCATCGTTAGCCTTACTTGGTACAACTACTCCATGAACACCTAGGTGTAATTCTAGTTACTGAATTTATAACCAACATACTCGTCTTTAGCCTTACTTGGTACAACTACTCCATGAACAATTAGGTGTCACTCTTGTTACCGAATTTATAGCCACCAAATTCATCGTTAGCCTTACTTGGTACAACTACTCTATGAACACTTAGGTGTAACACTAGTTACAGAATTTATAACCACCCTACTCATCTTTAGCCTTACTTGGTTTAACTGCTCCATGAACACCTATGTGTAACAAATTCAGTAACTAGAGATGTTCGTGGAGTTGTTGTACCAAGTAAGGCTAAAGATGAGTATGGTGGTTATAAATTAGGTAACTAGAGTTAAAACTAGGTGTTTGTGAAGTTGTTGTAACAAGTAAGGTTAACGATGAGCATGGTTATAAATTAGGTAACTAGAGTTACACCTCGGTATTCGTGGAGTTGTTGTACCAAATAACGCTAAAGATGAGTATGGTGGTTACAAATTCGGTAACTAGAGTTAAACCTAGGTGTCTATGGAGTAGTTGTACCAAGTAAGGCTAAAGATGTGTATGGTGGTTTTAAATTCTGTAACTTGAGTCACACCTAGGTGTTCATGGAGTAGTTGTACCAAGTAATGCTAAAGATGAGTATGGTGGTTACAAATTCGGTAACTAGAGTTACACCTAGGTGTTCGTGGAGTTGTTGTACGAAATAACGATAAAGATGAGTATGGAGTTACACATTCAGTAACTAGAGTTACACATAGGTGTTCATGGAGAAGTTGTTCCAAGTAAGGCTAAAGATGAGTATGGTTTTTATAAATTCGGAAACTGGAGTTACACCTAGGTGTTGATGGAGTAGTTGTACCAAGTAATGCTAAAGATGAGTATGGTGGTTACAAATTCGGTAACTAGAGTTACACCTAGGTGTTTATGGAGTAGTTGTACCAAGAAAGGCTAAAGATGTGTATGGTGGTTATAAGTTCTGTAACTTGAGTCACACCTAGGTGTTCATGGTTTAGTTGTACCAAATAACGCAAAAGATGAGTATGTTGGTTAAACTAGAGTTACACCTAACAGAATTTATAACCACCATACTCATCTTTAGCCCTATTTGGTACAACTACTCCATGAACACCTAGGTTTAACTCTAGTTATCGAATTTATAACCCCCATAGTCATCTTTAGCGTTATTTGGTACAACAACTCCACGAACACCTAGGTGTAACTCTAGTTACCGAATTTATAACCACCATACTCATATTTAGCTTTACTTGGTACAACTACTCCATGAACACCTAGGTGTAACTCTAGTTACAGAATTTATAACGACCATACTCATCTTTAGTCTTATTTCGTACAATACTAAATGAACACCTACGTGTAACAATAGTTGCCGAATTTATAAACACCATACTCTTCTTCAGCCTTACTTGG
>NW_013771837.1:0-998 GCF_000517525.1 Limulus polyphemus
AGTTACAGCTGAAACAACCTTACATTCTGTACTCGTGTTGTTTAGTTACAGCTGAAATCAACAGTAGATATTATACCAACAAAACTTTATGTACTCGTGTTGTTTAGTCACAGCTGAAACAACAGTAGATATTATACCAACAATACTTTATGTACTCTTGTTGTTTAGTTACAGCTGAAACAACAGTAGATATTATACCAACAAAACTTTATGTACTCGTGTTGTTTTGTTACGTGAGACTTACATTCTAGCATATGTCAAATGATCGTCTCACATTCTACTTATTCTACACAGGCATGCGTACCGTAAACATTAAACACATATCATCACATCGTCTGAAATGAACACAATCTTAAGAAACAATCTACAAAACATAACAAGAATTGAGCTGATAATCTATTGGTAACATCCTAAGTAACGATATACCGCACTTTTATTATAATAACACAATTTTACTTAAATACCTTCTAGAGTTTCGTGCCCAGGTTTATTGGTATTCGCTTATACCTGCAGCAAAAACGTACTCTTGTTGTTTAGTCACAGCTGAAACGACAGTAGATATTATATCAACAATACTCTACATTCTGTACTCGTGTTGTTCAGTTACAGCTGAAACAACAGTAGATATTATATCAACAATACTCTACATTCTGTACTCGTGTTGTCTAGTCGCAGCTGAAACAACAGTAGATATTATATCAACAATACTCTACATTCTGTACTCGTGTTGTTTAGTCACAGCTGAAACAACAGTAGATATTATATCAACAATACTCTACATTCTGTACTCGTGTTGTTCAGTTACAGCTGAAACAACAGTAGATATTATATCAGCAAAACCTTACATTCTGTTCTCTTGTTGTTTAGTTACAGCTGAAACAACAGTAGATATTATATCAATAAAACCTTACATTCTGTTCTCTTGTTGTTTTGTTACAGCTGAAACAACAGTAGATATTATACCAACAATACTCTACATTCTGTACTCGTGTTGTTCC
>NW_013771838.1:0-1308 GCF_000517525.1 Limulus polyphemus
TACACGAACACAGGGTATAAAATAGAAGCAGTCTTCAGCCATTTAATAAAGAAGGATTGGGAGGTCACGCTGATGACAGGAAGAGTTATATCACATCCGTTAATTTAACAACAACAGGATCAACCTTCACTATCTTTACTGTTTTAAAGATTTGATGGCATCTCTTTCATACAGATAAAAAACGATGTCAATTCTTGAGCATTTAACTGATATTTAAAGGAAATTTCCCATCAGGTACGAAACAATCTCACAAAATGTTTTCAAGTTTGTCAACTTTACTTGTATCTTGCACACGTAAACCATGTAGTCAAACAGTGCTGCAGAAAGAAGGGTGGATGGTAGTTGATGTTTATACAAGAAAGGTCCCATAACTTGTCCCAAATCAGCTTACGTTTAATGTAAAAAATAGTAAATAAGGGATCACCGTAATATTAACATAAACCCACGTAATTAATGCTCATTTCACGTTGAAGCGGGACAGTGTGTAACCTATTAACATAGTGTGTGATCAGATTAACCTGCTTTTAACTATTTAATACTTCGCATTAAAGAATAAAACTTTTAACTCTAAAAGACATTATGTATAGTCATCGAAAAAATTTCAAAAACAGTTAGGCATCTAATATGAGCTTTAATTAGAATACCTTATTGGGGGAAATTCCAACCTTGAACCCCCACTAACAAGTAAACTCTTAACAGACTAATTATCAGATTAGTTTACAAACTACCTCAGACCCAGAACTTCCTATGGTCGAGAGTGTTTATTTAGGCATCGAAGAATGCTTAACTATAAATGAATTATTTAAAGGGATATTTAGAACTGTAAATCTAAAATGTATTATTTGTTATAATTTTAAACAATCAGAAAAACAACAGCATTCAATCATCTAACTTGAGCGTTAATTAGAACACGTTAATGGGGGCAGCACTCATTAAGCCCCCACTAACTGCCTTTTGATCACATTACTCTACTGCTTGATACGCAGCTCTTACTGTGGTTGAGAGTGTTTAGTTAGGCACCGAAGTTAAGCCTTAACTATAAAGAGAGTCTTTCATTGAAATGGTTCCCTAAATTTCACGCAAGCGTACAATATGTTAGTGTATTTTTTGATCTAATTACAATAGAATCTGGGGCATCGCACTTGGAAAGATCCACACTGTGTTGTAAGACTATTAATTTGGGCCATGATTTCAAGAAAAGGTCTTTGGGGACCACAAACCCGATGATAACATGTAGCCAAATTTGTGATTAGATTACCCTACTAAACACCTCAGCAAGCACGCGACCCCACTCCAACTATGTTATGG
>NW_013771839.1:0-769 GCF_000517525.1 Limulus polyphemus
AAGAATGAGGGAATCAAAGACCGATGCATAAATACATGTGGTAGTCAAACAGTCGACATGATCGGCCATCTACATTTGGATATCTTTTTACAGTTCTTGCCTAATGGTTTAAGTTTAAAACTCTTACTAGTACAAAGTAAAGATTCGTTTTGTATTATATCAAACAATGAATTGAGCTTCAAAATTGTACTACAACACATTTCTATCTATGCTAGAAAATTCAAGATCAGACCGTTAGTTGTCTGTCACATGCTAAAGAATTTCAGAAAGGAAAAGCTAAATACCACTTGAAATATATAGGATATGACGAATACTCGGGAGGATATACACTCTTTCCCTTTGATCTTACACCAGATCTATCTGCTGTAGATTCTCACTATAACTTGGTGAAACAGGGAAATTTATGAATTGAAATAAGTTTGGTAGTTCCTTACCTAACACTATAAATGTTCTAGCATATGCAGAATTTCAGTCAGTTCTAGAAATTGATCAGTTTAGAAACATCATAACTGATATTTAAGAAGCTATGAACACATTATAAATTTATTCGATACCTTCATAATACTTGTGTGCGTGAATGTTTGGAGGTGTATTTACTAGTTATCAACTACTTGATCATGCAGAAAAACAACTGTGCATCATCAATGAGGATCCGAATCATAAATCTGGTAGCCACTGGGTCTGTATTTACTTTGGTCGAAATGAAAAAGGAGAATATGTTGATCCACTAGTACTGCCTACGCATATTCTCAGCATAAGAAAATTCACC
>NW_013771840.1:0-769 GCF_000517525.1 Limulus polyphemus
CGGAAAGTGGCATGTGTAACGCCGTTGACAATTCTCAATTGCTGGAACGACCTTGGACCGGGCACATTTACCAACAGCATGCTAAAAAAGAAGCATTCATCTTGATTGGGATGCACGGTGTACAGTCTGCCTATCGTAGTTTCTTTAAATATGCCAGGTTGTCCGTTGACTCGCCCTCCTCGTTTGCGTTGTTCAAATTATTTTCTACTCGCACTCCATGTGTAATACGTAGGCACTTCCGAATACAGCAGTGTTTTCGCAAACGCGTCATTTTGACATAACGTGAAGAAAGCAGTTAACGTTGAAGCCGGCAGATTCAGGGCTATTTGTTGCACATTTGCAGCAGTGAAATAAACGCGTTGTCCATTTTCTAGATGTACTGCTAAGTGAACAACAGCTGGACTTCGTTCATGTATGGGAAATGAAAGAATTCGCCATACAGCTTCATTGCTGCTTATGTATCTTCCAGCCTGATACTGTGCAATTTCATCGATATGTATGACCGCATTCCTATCACTTCTTTCGAGGATATCACTTAGAGCATTTTCCGTCTATCATGCATGGTGAATTTGGATTCATTGTACCGCAAGGTCCATGTATCATATTTTTCGTCACAACTTCATGCAAATCCTTATCGACGTTGGCATCGGGTATTTCAGCGCATATTACATCGTCTATTTCGTTTGAAGTGATTTTGTTATAGAGCCAGATTAGTATATGTGCATGTGGCAATCCTCTTTTTTGCCATTCCACTGAGTACATCCAGCAG
>NW_013771841.1:0-768 GCF_000517525.1 Limulus polyphemus
AGGAGTTCCCTCCGTGTTACACATTAGTTCCTCTCTGTTCTACTCAGGACCCTATTGAAGTAGGCCACCACATGTTTGTTTTCACCTATTTTCTGAGACAACACTCCTCCAATTCCAACATTACTAGCATCACAATCCAGTATGTACGGCAGTGAGGGACTTGAAAATTTAAAAGTGGAGTGGAGGCCAATTTTTCTTTAATGTCTTGAAAGTATGCTGCCAAGAAACTGTCCATTCAAACTTCTGGCCTTTTTTTTGTCAAATCATGTAGTGGAGCAGCTATAGTTGCAGTCCTTCACAAACTTCCGGTAATAGGTACAGAGTCCCAAGAAACTTCTTAACTCTCCCACATTGTCTGGTGTTGGTCAATCATGCACTGCTTTCATCTTGTCAGGGTCAGTTTCACACCATGCTCATTTACAATGTAACCCAAGTAAAGCACCTCTTTCTGGAACAAGTGGCATTTCTTGGGATGGACTTTGAGATTTACTGCTTTCAAACGCTTGAATACTTCCTCTAGCTGGGATACTTCCCTATCAAATGTTTCTGCAAATACAATGACATCATCCAGGTACACTAGGGCTATCCTCCATTGTAGGCCTTCCAGTACTCTTTCCATCAGCCTCTAAAATGTTGCTGTAGCATTGCTAAGCCCGAATGGCATCACACAGTATTGCCAGAGACCTTGGCCATAACTAAATGCAGTCTTAGGTTTATCTGCTTCAGCCATTTTCACTTGATGGAAACCCGACTTTAAGTCCAGAGTTG
>NW_013771842.1:0-863 GCF_000517525.1 Limulus polyphemus
TGTATATATATATATATATATATATATACACATAAATTGCACTGAATAAAATCAAGTACGTTTCGGGTGGTTTTGGAAGGCATTATAGAACAAAAATCGAAGAAAAAATTACTTCCAGCATCCACAATTTGCTGCTGTGAATCTGACAATTTTTATAGGAGGATTTCTTATATGTTTCAAGTTTTTTTGCGCAAAACTGCACGTGGAACTGTGTGCACGTTACCGTCCTTAATTTTTAAAAGATAGACAAGAAGGAAATAATTTAGAAGACAGCACTCGTCGTCAGCTCTTGACCCACTCTTATGTAATACCGTCATTCTTATGGCGAACCGATAGCTCCCAAAGTACGAGAGCGCGTTTCTGCGACAACGAGCCACGAACCATCAGATTCACAGTTTCAGCACCCCAGCGACTAGACCCATAAAAAGGGTAAAAACTTCAATAATGTGATCACTTTTTAAGCATGCTGACAATCTAAGATTACAAATGCCTAAACTCAATAGGCTTAACGCGCATATTTTGACATCTAAATCTAACTGGTTATAATTACTTTCTTTTTAGTATAATATTAACGGTTTAGATATTATCAAAGTCTAGGTAAATAATACACTTTAGCATTATGGACCAGTGCAACATCATAAGAATTTTTTTTTATCTTATGGTGTTTTACTCTCGAGTTACCTAACTCACAAAATAGGAAAATTGTTTTAATGCTGTTGGCAAAGATTATGGACCAGTTCAACACCATAAGAAACTTTATCTTATGGTGTAAGGTAACTCTAGAGTAAAATTTCACAAAATAGGAAAATTGTTCTAATGCTGTTGGCAAAGATTATGGACCAGTTCAACACCATAAGAAACTT
>NW_013771843.1:0-927 GCF_000517525.1 Limulus polyphemus
CATCTTTAGCCTTATCTTGGTACAACTACTCCATGAACACATAGGTGTAACTCTAGTTACCGAATTAATAAACCCCATACTCAT
This sequence comes from Limulus polyphemus, assembly GCF_000517525.1. Lineage (NCBI taxonomy): Eukaryota > Metazoa > Arthropoda > Merostomata > Xiphosura > Limulidae > Limulus > Limulus polyphemus. The sequence goes on from NW_013771843.1 coordinate 85, forward strand.
CTGTAGCGTTATTTGGTACAACAACTCCACGAATACCTAGGTGTAACTCTAGTTACCGAATTTATAACCACCATATTCATCTTTAGCCTTACTTGGTACAACTACTCTACGAATATCTAGGTGTAACTCTAGTTACCGAATTTATAACCACCATATTCATCTTTAGCCTTACTTGGTACAACTACTCCATGAACACATAGGTGTAACTCTAGTTACCGAATTTATAACCACCATATTCATCGATAGCGTTATTTGGTCCAACAACTCCACGAACACCTAGGTGTAACTCTAGTTACCGAATTCATAACCACCATACTCATCTTTAGCGTTATTGGTAGACCAACTCCAGGAATACCTAGGTGTAACTCTAGTTACCGAATTAATAACCACCATACTCATCGTTAGTGTTATTTGGCACAACTACTACATGAACACCTAGGTGTAACTCTAGTTACACAATTTATAACCACCATACTCATCTTTAGCCTTACTTGGGACAACTACTCCATGAACACCTAGGTGTAACTCTAGTTACAGAATTTATAACCACCATACTCATCTTTAGCCTTACTTGGTACAACTACTCCATGAACACTTAGGTTTAACACTGGTTACCGAATTTATAACCCCCATACTCATTTTTAGCGTTATTTGGTACAACAACTCCACGAACACCTAGGTGTAACTCTAGTTACACAATTTATAACCACCATACTCATCTTTAGCCTTACTTGGTACAACTACTCCATGAACACTTAGGTGTAACTCTAGTTACGGAATTTATAACCACCATACTCATCTTTAGCTTTACTTGGTACAACTACTCCAGGAACACTTAGGTTT
>NW_013771844.1:0-768 GCF_000517525.1 Limulus polyphemus
CTTACGTTCTCTGTTGATGGTCTATAGAACAACAGAGCATGAAGCCACTGGATACACTCCAGCAAAGCTGATGTTTGTTTGGGAACTTAGGTTGCCAGTGGATCTGATAACAGGACGCCCACCTTACGAAGAGTTGCCTGAAAATGTACTAGAGTTCGTGAAAGTGTTATCTGAAAGGATGGATGACATTCATCATCAAGTGCGTTCGAACTTAAAAACGTCTGCTGATTCCATGAAGATCTACTGAGGTCAGCTTTGTACCAGGAAACAAGGTGTGGTTGTATAATCCCAGGAAGACCAAAGGGAAGTCTCCTAAGTTGTCTTCTCCATGGGAAGGCCCATATGACATAGTGGATCGTCTCTCAGACGTGACTTTCCGGATAAAATGTGGTCGGCGAGGTAAGCCAAAAGTGGTGCATGCCAACAGGCTTTGGCGTTATTACGGTCCAGGACATTTCAGTTGGGACGAAGTGAGCAAAAGAACAAATGACGCTGCTGAAGAAGTGTCAATTGAAAAATCCACTGTCATAGAAGAAACTCTACCCGGTTTTGTGAAGGAAAACAGTGAAGTCGTTAATGAAGTTACTACCACCGATGTGACTGCTACCACCAATGGGACATTTCCTGATGGAGCAGATGAACCCTACGTGAAGCAGAAGCCAATGAGACGGAGGCCAGTACGGAAGAAAAACGTCCTGTAAAATAAGAGTACTTTGTTGTATTTTAATTTTGTGTTTGTAAATTCTGTACAATTAATTAAGTTATTGT
>NW_013771845.1:0-766 GCF_000517525.1 Limulus polyphemus
TTGTCATCATGTAGCCAAGTAAATCTCAAATAGTGCACACAGTTGGGTACGTTATGTAGATCCATATTATACTTCAAAATGTAATGTATTCAAGTATTTTTGAGACTACTGGTGATATAGATATATATTCTTATAATTGTTTTTAAACCAGCCACAAATGTTGGAAGCTAGTATTTCTGCCTTCCTAGATTTTCTAAGTAGTCACACCATTCAGTTATTGGCTTCCTTTCGTCTGACACATCTATAACAAACATGGAATCACTGAAATAGACTGAGTTGTCAGGTTAAAAGGTAGCAATCAATTCATCAATGCCCGAGTTGCTGACAAATACCATAATGAATCTCTGTCTGAATATATGAATGTGCATTCTTAATCATTTTATCAAAATCATGTTTTCAAGAGCTTTTAATTTGTCTAGATGACAATGAAAATACAATTTGTGTATTTTCATCAATGACTTCCTCAGGGCTACTTACTACATCACAGATTCATGTGAGTCGTAGTTAAAGCACAAAATATAATCTTCCACCCCTAACCAGTCATGCACGTGTCAGAGGTTGTATGCATCTGCACTGCATTTCTCATTTTGTGATGGTTATCCTTTTCCTTGCTGTGCAACAAGCAACACTGTAGTTAGTCCTGGATTTTTCACTCACTTCCTGCATAGTCTGACAACACTGCTGTAATGTTTGACTCTTTTAACAGCATAATGTCTTGACCAAAATACTTTATAAATAAGCAGGTTTTACCAGCTGGTAACAAAGC
>NW_013771846.1:0-768 GCF_000517525.1 Limulus polyphemus
GGCGGTGGGTGGTGACGACGAGCTGCCTTCCCTTTAGTCTTTCACTGCTAAATTAGAGACGTTTAGCGCAGACAGCCCTCGTGTAGCTTTGCGCGAAATTCAAAACAAACAAACAAATAAATTTGTTGACCATGGTGCTTCAGGATCACTGTGTTAAGTTCTATGTAAAGATTGTGGTAATTCTAACATTGGACAAACCTAATAAGAGTTTACAAGATTTTTGTTTGACCATACGACTCAGAATAATCACCCTATTGTGTTTGTTTTTTCGGATATTAAAATCATTGACACAAAACATAAATATAAGAAAAATCAACGAAGCTTTCTTCATTAAAAAACAAACACCTAACATCAACCGGTGATCGGAGATAAAACGTTATTTATTTTAATTTTTCCGTAATTAATTGACACAGCGGCATGTCTGTGGACTTGCAACGCTAGAATCCGGGTTTCGATACGCGTGGTGGGCAGAGCACAGATAGCCCACTGTGTAGCTTTGTGCTTAATTACAAATAAACAATAAACCATAATTAACAATCGTGTTCGAATTGCTTATATTTGTTTCTTAGCAATGCCGTATCACTGTTGATAATGCAACATGTAACGGTTTTTTACGTTATTCAGATATATCCGCCTCGCGATGATAGACAAACCTGGCGAAACGTTTTTTTTTAAAAAAAAAAACGTCATTACTTGTTTTATCCGTAAATAAAACTTTAATTTTTTGTTTGCACCTCACTCCACTTCTCCCTTGGAAAAAATCTGGAG
>NW_013771847.1:0-1018 GCF_000517525.1 Limulus polyphemus
GTACAGAAGAAGATACGTCCCGTAAAATTAAGAGACTTTATTGAATTGTAATTTTGTGTTTGTAACTCTGTACATTTACTTAAGTTATTGTTAACTGTTTATTGGTTTAATGTAAGTGGCTATTGTTCGGGACGAACAATACTAAGGAAGGGGCAGTGTTACGACAGCGGGGGTCACGTGACTCTAGTAACATGTCATATTCTAGAAGGTTCGTGAATGCTCCAGCGTTTACTAGATTCGGTATTCTTGTACATATAAGACGGTCAAGACGTGACGGCAACAATGTAATATGTAATTGAACTGCGGACAGAGAGAGACGTATTGTTGAGTCGAGCACGGAGACGTTCGTTGTGAATTATAGCATTTGTTATAGCGCGACTGTGGAAATTAAGTTTATTGCAAAGTTGTATTCAGAAAGAATAAACCAGTTTTATTTAAGAAAAGACTTGTATCGCTAAAGTTTCTTCGGAAAGGATTGTTACGGAAAATTAACTGACGACCAGAGATGTAACATTAAGTTTAAATTGGAATTGTCAATCTGAACGGCACGTTATGTGCGCGTGGGCTAAACAACCAGCTCAGCTCTTTATGATTCAAATGTACAATTCCTAATTTTTAAGTACTGACAAGAGGGAAAGAAATCAGTCATCAGCACCCATAATAATGGCTTTATCTGGCTCTTTGAACCAAATAATGAAACTGTCACTGTTATAATCTACCCACAATTTAAAGTGCAAAGTGTATTCAGTGAAACGATATCTCGAACTCCGGACCATCGATTCATAGCCCGATACTCTAACTATTTGAAAGTTGGGTTGTATGAATCATTTCATTACTCTTCAGATTCTTCTGTGTGATATGTTCCGTGAAGGAACTCTGCAAATAATTATAGTCGTGAGTAAGTCTTTTCCTTGCATAGAAATACTTCTGTATTTAGAAATAATACTAGTGAAGCATAGCTTATTTTAGTGCTGTATCATTTTATATGTTCATTCTTACATATTATAGTTTTTTAATT
>NW_013771848.1:0-769 GCF_000517525.1 Limulus polyphemus
GGGATGTTCTTTTATTCAACCCCAAATTACCTTCTCTGACATAGGGGGTATTGTAGTTAACTTAAGCGCTGCAACATGCAAATCAACAGAAGCCACAACACTTACCGGAATTTGGCCTTTATTGTTCCCAACGTCATTTTATCAAAATTAACTACACACTTCCTCAGTAGTAAGTAGTCCAACCCTAATATGCATTCGTTTTCAATGTCAGCCAAGTATACTTTGTGTCTGTCCATCATGCCCATGAATTCAATAGTTACCCACACTGGTCCCCACAACCTTGCAGAATGTCCTGTCAAACCACAGATCTTCTGTATGGCTTCTGGTACTCCTTTGTGATCTAGCACCTTGATACTCACAATGGTTTGCTGAGATGCATAATCTATGACAAAGTTGCACTTTTGGCGATCCAGCTTTCCTGTCACGTAGACACTATGTGTACTTGCCATTTTACACTTAACTGTTGGGACTTTCACAATGCGAGCTGGTTGATGTCCCTCAGCATCAACCACTACTGGTTCCCCGAGGCTGGCTTATTGGTAGTATTCTTCTTACACTGGCTCCTCATATGTCTTTGCTCTCCACAGTTCCAACAACCTTTCTGGGTATCAGCCTTTCCTGCTGTAGCATCTTCCCTGTGTTGAAGTTGCTGGCATTGAGCTCTCTTGTGCCCAGGTTTGTTACAGTGTCAGCAAAGTCCCTCAAACTTCTCTGTTGCGTGACTTCCGCTGTCGTAACAATACTGTTACGTCTCCATTCGCTAGTTAAT
>NW_013771849.1:0-767 GCF_000517525.1 Limulus polyphemus
GAGCTAACTGAGGGCACGAAACAGATATATATACACCCCACAGTGTACATAATATCTTTGGCCATTGCCGTTATACATGAGAAACCTTATATGTACTCGCTGGTGAATACGCTAATACACCAATTAATACACCCACTTGTTTTCTCAGTGTCAGTAAACACTCAACCGATTATAGTAATACACCAATTAATACACCCACTTGTTTTCTCAGTGTCAGTGAACACTCAACCGATTATAGTAATACACCAATTAATACACCCACTTTTTCCTCAGTGTCACTGAACACTCAACCGATTACAGTAATACAACAATTAATACACCCACTTTTTTCTCATTGTCAGTGAACACTCAACCGTTTATAGTAATACACCCACTTTTTCAGTAAGTAATACATAAAACTAAGTTACCCTAAGCCTGTGTACTTCAATTAAAGTGGTAATCAAATCCACTTACATAAGGTTCAAAATCCCGCCACATATATCAATATAAAACAAATAAATGGACCGGGCGTGGCCTAGTGGACAACATCCCATATTGTCGATCCGCAAGTCGCTCGCATTTCGTTCTCCAGACACACGGTACAGCGTTCACATGGACAAATAAAGTACAATGTTTACCTACATTAGACACGTGTAGCACGGTCTTTACTTGGGGACATGTATAGTACGGTCTGCATTTTCGCATTTACGGTAGTCTTGATTTGGACATCTGTTCCTATGTGGTACAGTTTTCATCTGTTCCTATGTGGTACAGTTTTCATCTGTTCC
>NW_013771850.1:0-944 GCF_000517525.1 Limulus polyphemus
TAATTGATATATATATATATATATATATATATATACAGTGCATTTTCTAATATTAAAGGAAAATTTGTGTTTAAATTACATTCTGTAAGGATCATTCTGAATAACTTTTCTCCTTAACAGTACTCCATAAATTGAAGTAAAAATCTTTAAATGAAAAGATATTATCTAATACCATTTAATTGAAAACAAGAACATTATATCAAATTTTCACAAAGCAAACAAAAAAACCTTTAACATCTATCATTTCACAATATTATCGATTTTTGTTTATAATTTCAAAGAATATTAGAACTATTTCTTCTATTCCATCATTGTGAGTAAATAAGAGCCCTTTAGCTAATTTCCTCACCTTTGAATACATTGAAAAGAGTTGAAAATGTCACAACAAAAAATGTGGTAGAGTACTTCCCTGCATTGACCAAGTGTGGGAAAGCTTCTTTAGTATCCCGATAACGACGCAGACACTGAGCAAATCGAAACCAGGCAGGTAAGCAGGCTACAATTGGTCGAAGGATTACACCGACTTCTCGGTCCATACAACGTACGACATCTGAAGTAGAAATGTTCTTTAATCTTCTTCTTATTTACTCTACCACAGACAAACAGACACACAATCGAGAAACAAAGGAAATTAATTCTTTTACTGAATGAGAAAACTTTATATTTGGGGTTTGTTTATTTGTTGGATTTTGAGAAAAGCCATAGGAAGGCTGTCTGCACTAGCTGTCCTTAACTTTGAAGTGAAAATGGGAAGGCAGCTAGGGAACAGAGGTTCCATGGTCTGCATGTCAGCATGCCAAACTGTGGAACAGAGGTTCCATGGTCTTCATGTCAGCATGCCAAACTGTGGAACAGAGGTTCCATGGTCTGCATGTCAGCATGCCAAACTGTGGAACAGAGGTCATGTCAGCATGCCAAACTGTAGACCATGGAACCTCTGTTCC
>NW_013771851.1:0-769 GCF_000517525.1 Limulus polyphemus
ATAGCTAAATTACAAACAAACTCTTTACGTTTTTCTTTAATATTATAAAAAAAAACATTAACCATTAATATTTGGTTTCAAAAAATGGAAATATAGCTACAGAAATGCATGAATTACAACTACTTAACTGTGATGAATTCAAATTCGATGACGAGGAACCCACTTTGAGACTAATAATGCACACCACAACTCTATGGCATTCCTAAATCACACAAACAGGACTGCCCCCTACGACCTATACTGTCCACTTATGATTCCTTCAACTACAATCTTGGCAAATACATAGCCTGAGCTCTCACACCATATGTAACATCTGCAGATTAATTTTTAAAGATGCCTTCAATTGCAACTATACACTAGACCAACTAAATTCGAAAGCTTTAATGGCTTGTTTTGATGTCGGGTCACTCCTCACCGAAGTCCCCGCCAACGAAGCTTGCAATATCGCGCTCGACCTTTACATTAATAACCCCAACAAGTTAATCCACATCCCCAGCACACTTTTTGCTTCTCTCTTAGAATCTACAACAATTAAACCAACTTCATTTTCAACAACGAACATTTCCTTCAAATGGATGGTTTAAGTATGGGCAATCCTGTTTCCCCCGTTCTGGCCAATATATTTATGACCCAGATCGAAACACAACCCATACACGATGCGCTTCATCCCCCACTATACTGGTACAGATATGTCGATGACACTTTTGCTGGTTTCACTTCTACAGAAAACACACTATCTTTCTTTGAACACATAAATTCCATTTATCCC
>NW_013771852.1:0-768 GCF_000517525.1 Limulus polyphemus
GATTATAAAATTATTATAACATGAGACATTGTGTTCCAAGTCTTTGTTAATAAAATTATAAAACAGGTGACGTTGTTTTCCAAGTCTTTCTGTATAAAGTTATTATACCAGGTAACGTTTTTATCCAAGTCTTTGTTTATAAATTTATAATTACGGGTGACATTGTGTTCCAAATCTTTGTTTATAAAATTATTATAACAGGTGACGATGTGTTCCAAGTCTTTGTTTATAAAATTATTATAACAGGTGACGTTGTGTTCCAAGTCTTTGTTTATAAAATTATTATACCAGGTAACGTTGTGTTCCAAGTCTTTGTTTATAAAATTATTATACAGGTATCGTTGTGTTCCAAGTCTTTGTTTAGAAAATTATTATAATATTAAAAATTGTGTTCCAAGTCTTTGTTTATAAAATTATTTTAACAGGTGAGGTTGTGTTCCAAGTGTTTTTTTTTTAATTATTATAACAAGTGATATTGTGTTCCAAGTCTTTATTATAAAATTATTATAACAAGTAACATTGTGTTCCAAGTCTTTGTTTATAAAATTATTATAACAGGTGACATTGTGTTCCAAGACTTTCTTTATAAAATTAGTATAATAGGTGAAGTTGTGCTCCAAGTCTTTGTTTATGAAATTATTATAACAGGTGACATTGTGTTCGAAGTCTTTTTTATAAAATTATTATACCAGGTGTCGTTGTGTTCCAAGTGGCGTGTCTTTGTTTCGAAAATTATTATACCAGGTAATGTTGTGTTCCAAATCTTTG
>NW_013771853.1:0-769 GCF_000517525.1 Limulus polyphemus
AACTGACAGGCATGACAAGTTTTACAAAACTGAGAAACATCTGGCCTAATTTTTGGCCAAAAGAAATGTCTCATAATTTTGTCACGTCTTGTTGATACCTAAATGACCTCCCATGGGGAGTTCATGGGCAACTTTCAATATTACAGAACGATATGCTTTGGGAACAACGATTTGATAAACAATAGCCCAGTCCTCTGAAGCTGACACATCTGGTGATCTCCATTTCCTCATAAACACACCATTTAAAAAAAAAAATAACTATCTTTTAGGAGTGTATATTTAAATAGTGAATAGATCTGCAGATATTTTTCTTGTTCAGCGATCAGTTTACTTTTAGTAAACGGAACTTCACCAGGTGAATCAAATCCCTCACGTCCATAATTGTCACTCACCGAGGTATTGCCAGTAAGACAATCATCCACAAGATCCCTGTCGGATCCAAAAAATGTTTGAGACAAATCTATAATATCGTCCTCTGGATCCATATTTATCATTTGTTTTTTAGCTTGAGCTCGAGTCACAGTACACGAGGGAAACACATCGTGATTCTCCTCAAATACAACATCATCCTCAGATGAAACAGTGATGGACTCGCTAACCATTTTAGGTTCGGCAACAACTTTTCCCCTAGTCAAATCGTTTCTCAACAACAATGATATACCCTTAATTGACAGAGTAGGTCTTACTCCAACCACAACTGGTCCCGAAACTAAGGCAGATGCTAACTAAATGTTATGAAGAGGAACATTAACAAAGCCACCATCACTAC
>NW_013771854.1:0-768 GCF_000517525.1 Limulus polyphemus
GGCCTTTGTTGTTCCCAAATGTCATTTCATCAAATGAACTACACACTTCCTCGGTAGTAATAGTCCCTATTATGCATTGGTCTTCAATGTCAGCCAAGTATACTTTGTGTCTGTCCTTCATACCCATGAGCTCAATAGTTACCCACACTGGTCCCCACAACCTTGCATAATGTCCTGTCACACCACAAAGCTTCTGTATGACTTCTGGTACTCCTTTGAGATCCAGCACCTTGATACTCACAAGGGTTTGCTGAGAAGTAGAATCTATGACAAAGTTGCATTTTTGGCCATCCGTCTTTCCTGTCACATAGACACTATGTGTGCTTGGCATTTTACACCTAGCTGTTGGGACTTTCACAATGGAGTTTGGTGGGCGTTCCTCAACACCAACCACTACTGGTCTCCCCGAGGCTGACTTGTTGGTAGTATTGTTCTTACACTGGCTCCTCATATGTCCTTGCTCTCCACAGTTCCAAAACCCTTTCTTGGTAGCAGCCTTTCCTGCCATGGCATCTTCACTGTTTTGAAGTTGCCGGCATTGAGCTCTCTTGTGCCCAGGTTTGTTACAGTGCCAGCAAAGTCCCTCAAACTTCTCTGAAAGCCGACCTTTTCTGGCCTTGAATCCTGATGACTGTACCAACATTGGTACCTCTGTGCTGGACTTAACATAGGATTCGAATTCAAGAGCTCTGGCCATTGCATCCTGCACAGAAGAGGGGTATGCTTGCTTCACTTGTATCTTCAGTTGTTGACTGTCCAAGCGTCTAC
>NW_013771855.1:0-769 GCF_000517525.1 Limulus polyphemus
ATATTCCGTTTCAATCATTTATTGAAGAACCTTATAGCATAAGACAACGGAAGCTTCACTTTCAATCCATGTAATAACGTTAGCATTATGGGATGAGCAGTAACTGGCTTTCGTGTGCACCTGATAGAGAACGGACGAGATCACACGACTTCTGTTGTTAAGATTATTTATCTGATGATTGAGGTGTTCGACTAGCAGTCTAATGGTTGCGGGATCGAAACCCGTCACCGAATATACTCATTATTTCAGTCGTGAGGTCGTTGTAGTCCAAAGTTGGCGGTGGGCGGCGTTGATTAGCTGCCCCCCTCTAATCTATCAAGGCAAAGTTTGAAACAACTAGCGCAGGTAACAATCGAATAGTTTTATACGAAAGTTAACAAACAAACAGATTAAGATTAGTTTCGTAAATATTTAGAAAAAATACTTATCTTCACTATTTATGATGCCGATTCATCATATTCTAAATAAATTTGAAATAAAAAAAATATTTGAACTTTTATATCTCGCGAATATTTAGTTGATAATAAATGCTAATTGTTTTACGGTTCTGATGGGAAAATATAACGGTTTTCAAACTGCTATTTCGTTGCTACTTGCCAATTTTTCATTGGTCATTCCTTTAAAAAAACAAAAAACTCCCTAAACAAACACCAAAAGTATTCGTTCATTCAATAATAATCCCAGGTTGACAAAAAAGTAACCTAAAATAGGTGTATATTTACTTTTGAAAAATCATAATATAAAATATGATGTATTTAATAAAGTTTAC
>NW_013771856.1:0-760 GCF_000517525.1 Limulus polyphemus
CATGTTCCAAGATAGCCTTTCACTAAACCTACTGATTGTTTAAGAGCTTCTATTCTCTCTGTTATGCCCTCCAGTGGCACAACGGTATGTCTGCGGACTTACAACGCTAGAATCCTGGATTCAATACCCGTGGTGGGCAGAGCACAGATAGCCCATTGTGTAGCTTTGTACTTAATTACAAACAAACAAACTCTCTGTTATCTAAATCGTTTTTTACTATGTTGTCTTTCTGTTTTTACAACTGACTGTAATATTCTCTATAATTCAGACTACGCCTCATATTTTTATTTTCGCCATTATAAACAACTGTATATTATATCAAATCACTAAAGCACTTCCGTCTGTCGGTTGAAGTTGTTACTTACATATAATTACAAAGATTAGTCACCAAATATTTAGATAAAATAAAGTACTATAGACTATCTTTTATCAATTTATTAGGTCGTCAAGAAATTAATATCGCGTTTTGGAACACTTTCATTAACTACCCCCAAAACACGTACATCACATATAATAGTTAAACAAACCGCCTAAACGTCACGTTAGTGTAGCCTATATAATGTGTAAAGTTTAGTATACTCTAATACAGGGGTCACCAAACTACAGCCAGCGGTCCGGATCCGGCCCACGAGGTCAGTTCACTCGGCCCGCCGCTGCACTGTGCCACAAATGAACTAAAATAAAATTATTTATATGAAATATCATAGATAAACTTACTAATAAGTAAAAAAAAAAAACTTAAGTAAGTGTAAGCAAATTT
>NW_013771857.1:0-768 GCF_000517525.1 Limulus polyphemus
TGATCTAAACAATGAAATTATCACTTCTTTAGATTTGTTTTCAATGTCTGTAGATACAACCTAAACTCCTAATTGCCCTACCACTAGCAGCAGCACACTGCTTGGATGGCTTAACCTGATGACTACCAGTACTAACTTTCTTAGTAGGCAATGCAAGTGTGCATTTGTGAATTGAAAAAATGATAGAACTTATCTTTTAATGGATTTCTGATTTTATTTTTATAAATAGTAGCATAACATTCAATCATTTGTACAAAATTGTATTCTTTAATGAAGTTTAAAGAGGAATTTAATGAAAAAATTCCTAAAATACGTTTTAGACTGTAAATAAGCACCCTTTAAGAAGAAATGTTTTTTTCAAAAAATTTTTTAAGATATTTCCTTTCACCTCAGCACTGATTCTGCCATCTATGATTGGTATCTAAACCTTTTTCTAGTCTGTTTTATTTATAAAACTGCATCTGGGCATGTTAAACCTCAGTTGTAAAACTTTTAGCCAATCCTAGTCGAAAGTGTCAATTTCAGTACCAATTATTCCAACTGCTGTATCCCCCATTTGACAAATCATAGGATAAGGAAAGCACGTGATGAAACGTTGTTCTCTGGATTTTACAATATGAATGTGAGTGGTGCTTATTATAATAACTGCCATTTTATGTAGAGGTTGTGTTTAGTACTGGCCAATAGGGCTTTTCTATAAGCGTTAGAAAAGTTGCTTCTGGAGAAAACTGCATTGGATACACGCGACTTATTTTTCTTATATAGTAG
>NW_013771858.1:0-769 GCF_000517525.1 Limulus polyphemus
AACACAAATTCCAACAGGCGCCTAAAATTCGACAATTAGGCTCCAAGTTTAAATACCCCTTGTACCCGAAGACGAGTTTATCCGATGTATAACCTATGCCACTTAGCTTTAATAGTCATTCTCACAACGCCTAACAGATTGCGAGAAAGACATTCGTTACAGGTTTCAGATGATATTCAAATACGACTTAGATACATATACACCAATGTACAAAAAAACAAAAAAAAAACAATGACGACAGTTGACTTATATTCTTTTTGATACCAGAAATTAAAAAAGTCACTATTTTATATATATTATACGTTTTCAACTACAGCCACCTGAAAATCTACAATGAAGCCTAGAGTTAAATACGCTTCGTTGTTGAAGCACAAGTTTACCCGCTAGAGGAATACAATAATACACCATGTCCGTTATGAGAGGTAGTGGACCCGACGCTTTGCTAATACTTTAAGTGAGAATAAAGAAGAAAAAAAAAGAGTTGATACTATTATGGAAAGAAAAATAAGTGAAATAGCGACAAACGAAGACAGTTGAGTTTTACACTTCTTGATACCATAATTTGAATAATTCAGGTGGTTAGGGCCCCGGCATGGCCAGGTGGATAAGGCGCTCGACTCGCAATCTGAGGGTCGCGGGTTCGAATCACCGTCCCACCAAACATGCTCGCCCTTTCAGCCGTGGGGGCGTTATAATGTGACGGTCAATCCCACTATTCGTTGGTAAAAGAGTAGCCCAACAGTTGGCGGTGGGTGGTGATGACTAGCTA
>NW_013771859.1:0-767 GCF_000517525.1 Limulus polyphemus
TTTTATCTATAATATATACAACTTATATTATAACTTATCTATAATATATACAACTTATATTACATTTTATCTATAATATATACAACTTATCTATAATATATACAACTGATCTATATGTAACTTCAACGTTTTTATGATCCATATAGAATGAATGTGATATTGTGAGACAAGAGGTTTAAAAGAAAGAACTAAATATTACGACGTAGTGAAACTTTGTGACGTTTTATTTCACTTATGTTTCTGAACCTTGGTTTACTACCCAGTGATTTAAATTGTGAGAGACCGTTGTTTAATTTACCGAGTAAGATGTTCCTTTAGTGTAAGATGGCTAAATGTTAACTAACCTTGGAACTCCATTTATCTGTTTGACAAATTGTAAAGTAGAAATACTAATGACGTCGGATGTTTCTACAACTATAGTTTTAAACTTTTAATTTTATCTTTAGATTCAATGGAATTATCGATGATAATGAACGGATTAGTCCCCCCCCCCCGTGGTACAGCGCTAAAATCGGGGGTTCGATTCCCCAGGGTAAACACAGCAGATAGCCCAACAATGTGGCTTAGCTCTAAAACAAACAAAATGAACGGATTAATACCTGCTCTAACACAAACAAAATGAACGGATTAATACCTGCTCTAACACAAACAAAATGAACGGATTAATACCTGCTCTAACACAAACAAAATGAACGGATTAATACCTGCTCTAACACGAACAAAATGAACGGATTAATACCTGCTCTAACACAAACAAAATGAATGGA
>NW_013771860.1:0-769 GCF_000517525.1 Limulus polyphemus
TTTATCTATACCTTCACACACACACACACACATATATATATATATATATATATATATATCTATGAACTGTATAGTAATTTTTGTCCTGAGCTGTTACCTACTGATACTAATTGTTTAATTCTAAGATACTTTTTACAAATACATACCTTTTAAGATGTATTTAATATTTATTCTTGAGTTAAAATGAGCATAGCAACATTTCTACTTTTTTGTACTTGCTGCCCAAGTTTTTACAAAGAACACTCAGAAATTACAAAAATGTACAAGTAATGAAATCATAATTGTAGAAGTTACTTTAATCTAGAAGTGCTTTAGATAAAACACAACATAATATATGTACAATTCTTAATAAATGTTATGATATTCACAAAATGTGTTATTGTGTTTGGAAATCTATACTTACTTCTAAATGTGAGGGGTTTGGTAACAATGTGACATGAACTACTTTACCTTCATAGTTCAAATCAACTGAGCAAGCTGAAAAAAAAAAAGAAGATTGATCTGGTAATAATGGACCTATCACCTTAACCTTTATATTTTACTGGACCCTAATACTTTTACTGCTATTATTATTTCAACCTTTCACAACCCTATGAATCATTAACAAGACATTATTCTTACATGTTATACATCTCAATAAAAACTCAACATGTTCAACATAAACATGTATCTGTGACTGTAATATTAAAGTCAATCTAAGTATAATGTTATTGTAACTTACATGAATGAGATAAAACATCACCAACACCAGAAACAGTCTCTGGAAATT
>NW_013771861.1:0-756 GCF_000517525.1 Limulus polyphemus
CAATAACAATTATTAACAAATAGTTATTACAAACAATGATTCATAAACAAAAGTTTCACAAACTTACAAACAATATAGTTTTTTCTAGTCTGGAACTTCCTTGATATCTTATCAAGGGTTCATGATAAATGAGTTAATTACAAGTTCATGTAGATATGATCCAATCGAAAGCTAGCTAGCTTGCCCTTGGCTACACACACTAGGTTTCCATGATGAATTTATATGTCTTCATAAAATTACTAATGTTCAATGAGAATCCACTGAAGTTAAATGATTTGTAACGTTCAAAATTTATAAATATTCCTGGTCAGATATCTTAAGTTTTCCGACTGATAAGCGTTATAACAATCACACTTATAGCTTTCGAAGTTTTATAGCACACCGCTATATAGCGAACTAATAATAGACACTCTTCTTGGTGAGTCATATTAGTTATCTTTATAGGGGTGGGAAGGTTTTCTAGAAAATTCAGTCTTACATAACAATACTGGTTAAAGCGTTTACATATACAGATATATTGTTGATTCTTAATCACGAGAATCTTCTACAACTTTGTAGAATGGGCAGGAGTTTTGCAATACCTATCTAACAGTATAAGATATGTATGTTTCTAAATATAAACTTAATCTAAACAACGTTCATATTAAAATAAATATATAGCTACAAATTCATTACAAGCTTTATGTACAACTTTTTTTTAGTTTTGTCTTGACCATAAAAGAGTATTCGCTAAAACTGCTAGCTAATACAAAAGAG
>NW_013771862.1:0-768 GCF_000517525.1 Limulus polyphemus
GTCTGAGAAATATTAACTAAGATAATGTATCATAAAGTTAACCCAATCGTTCAGCAAAACACTAGAACATTGTGGACTACAAAATCTGTCTTCATAAAGAATTATTTTACCTTTAGTCTAGCTCTAAAATCATGACTTGTATAGTACAGTCAATAACTGGATCTATCTAATATTCACTTGAGCAATACTATTATTTTTACAGTGAAACATTTCAAGTAATTTCACATTTATTTCAATAATTCGCCACCAACAAACGATACTAACACATGTATTTCAATGTTTCGCCACCAACAAACGATACTAACGCATGTATTTCAATGATTTGCCACCATCAAACGATACTAACACATATATTTCAATGATTTGCCACCAACAAACTATACTAACACATATATTTCAACGATTTGCCACCAACAAACTATACTAACACATATATTTCAATGATTCGCCACCAACAAACGATACTAACACGTATATTTCAATGATTTGCCACCAACAAATGATACTAACACATATATTTCAATGATTTGCCACCAAAAAACGATACTAACACATATATTTCAATGATTCGCCACCAACAAACGATACTAACACATATATTTCAATGATTTGCCACCAACAAACGATACTAACGCACGTATGTCAATGATTCGCCACCATCAAACGATACTAACACATATATTTCAATGATTTGCCACCAACAAACGATACTAACGCATGTATTTCAATGATTCGCCAACATCAAACGATAGTAACACATATATTTCA
>NW_013771863.1:0-766 GCF_000517525.1 Limulus polyphemus
ATAAAGGGAATGTATAATATTATGCCTTTTCCAGCAAAAATATTCACGTGGAAAAGGGAATTGATGTGATTTATTACTTTATTATTAACGGTAGATGATACATTTTCTTATTAATGTATACATGTGTTTCTAAATAATTCACATAGGTGATTTGAACATAAAGGTTCGCTTCTCTGAAATGAAACTTCGTTCTAAGCTATTAGGCTAATTAAAGTTTGCTCAGTTTTCTTCTGATGAAGAAAAGATGGCCGTTTAAAAACTTTAGAATTTTAAGTTCGTTTTGTTGTGGTCGAAAGTGCCATCTTAATTCTATAGATGGGGTTCCTGAATATCTTGGGTGTAAGAAACGCTTTCTGCAAATCACGTGAAATAGGAATGGTAAAATGTTATTTTCGGAGTAGCAGTGAGCAGTATTTTGATTTTTTTTAAACCTTGCGTGATTCTCGGTGAATATCACAAAGGTAAGAAAGCGAAATATAAGAAGCTCCCGTCCTTGATGGCTTTTGCAATATTGCATTAACAGGGTACGTGTGAATGATGTACGACACACGTTGTTGATTGGTAACAAAGGCAAGACTGCGAATCAAAGCACGGGGGAATAAAAAAAATTCGATCATCATTGCAAGGCCAGTCTTGTAAGTGCCCCCATCCCCAACCTAAAGATGATTACTATATATATATATATATATATACAGTTCGTAAGGGTATATAGAAATTTTTGTGTATTGAAACACCTTTGATCGAAAAGGTAATTTCTTTTAAACGC
>NW_013771864.1:0-768 GCF_000517525.1 Limulus polyphemus
ATCCATACTAATAGAACGAGGATTATGTGATTAACCATACTAATAGAACGAGGATTATGTGATTATCCATACTAATAGAACGAGGATTATGTGATTATCCATACTAATAGAACGAGGATTATGTGATTATCCATACTAATAGGACGAGGATTATGTGATTAACCATACTAATAGAACTAGGGTTATGTGAATATCCATACTAATAGAACGAGGATTATGTGATTATCTATATTAATAGAACGAGGATTATGTGATTATCCATATTAATAGAACGAGGATTATGTGATTAACCACACTAATAGAACGATGATTATGTAATTATCCATACTAATAGAACGAGGGTTATGTGATTATCCATACTAATAGAACGAGGGTTGTGTGATTACCCATACTAATAGAACGAGGATTATGTGATTATCCATATTAATAGAACGAGGGTTATGTGATTATCCATTCTAATAGAACGAGGATTATGTGATTATCCACACTAATAGAACGAGGATTATGTGATTATCCATATTAATAGAACGAGGATTATGTGATTAACCATATTAATAGAACGAGGATTATGTGATTATCCATACTAATAGAACGAGGATTATGTGATTATCCATACTAATAGAACGAGGATTATGTGATTATCCATACTAATAGAACGAGGATTATGTGATTATCCATACTAATAGAACGAGGATTATGTGATTATCCATACTAATAGAACGAGGATTATGTGATTATCCATACTAATAGAACGAGGATTATGTGATT
>NW_013771865.1:0-768 GCF_000517525.1 Limulus polyphemus
TTGATTTAAACGGTCCAGTTGCTGACTATAGATCTCTGCATTGACAGTTCGCTGTCGATTGAGGAGTTCGAAATTAATTACTCCTTTGATGTCCCACCAAACACAAAACATCACTTTCTGCGGATAGAGTCCAGGTTTTGGGGTCGGAAGTGGTATTTTCTAGGACTGAGCCATTGTTTTTGGCGTTAAATATTCACATAGAGAATCCATTTTATCACCAGTAACATTTCTGCCCAAAAAAAATGGTTCACGCGTATTACGCGCCAAAAGAGACGAAGCAACGTTCACACGTTGGAAACGATGATCATCGGAGATTTCGTGAGGCACACAAACACCATTTTTATGGAGTTTTCCCATATTCCTTAGATGTTTACGTATTGTTTGATGAGAGAAATGCAATTTCAGGGCCATTTCACGAGTGTGTTGCCTTGGGTTAGACTGAACAAGAGTCTTCAGAGCACCAGTATCAATTCTAACATGTCGGCCCCTGCCATCATCGTTTTTTAGGTTAAAGTCATCTGAAAAAAAATTGCTGAACCATCGTTGACACTTACGAACGTTCAAAACATGTCCATAAGATTCTTTGATGTTCTTTGTGGCTACAAAAGCGTTGTTTCCCTTCTTGTATTCAAACAACATTACATACCGAATGTGTGTGTCTCGTCGCGTGCCATCACTATAAGGGATTTCAGTATATTAAACTTTACACATTATGTAGACTACACTAACGTGTTGTTTAGACGGTTCATGTAACTATTATACGTGATG
>NW_013771866.1:0-765 GCF_000517525.1 Limulus polyphemus
GAAGTTGTACCAAGTAAAGCTAAAGATGAGTATGGTGGTTATAAATTCGGTAACTTTAGTTACACGTAAGTGTTCATGGAGTAGTTGTACCAAGTAAGGCTAAATATGATTATGATGGTAATAAATTCGGTAACTAGAGTTACACCTAAGTGTTCATGGAGTAGTTATACCAAGTAAAGCTAAAGATGTGTATGGTGGTTATAAATTATGTACCCAAAGTTACAACTAGGTGTTCATGGAGTAGTTGTACCAATTGTCCTGTCGATAAGAAGATACAGGATTTAACGATACTGTGTATTATCAATAAGAAAACAAGATTTAACAATACTATTTACTATCAATAAGAAGACACAAGATTTAATGATACTGTTTACTGCAAAAAGAACACACAAGATTTAACAATACTGTGTACTATCAATAAGAAGACAATATTTACCAATACTGTGTACTGTCAATAAGAAGACACAAGATTTATCAATACTGTTTACTCTCAATAAGAAGACAAAAGATTAAACAATACTATGTACTATCAAAAAGAAGACAAGATTTAACAATAGTGTCAACTGTCAAAAAGAAGACACAAGATTTAACAATACTGTGTACTGTCAATAAGAAGACACAAGATTTAACAATACCAAGTACTATCAATAAGAAGATACAGGATTCATCAATACTGTGTACTGACAATAAGAAGACAGAAGATTTAACGATACTGTGTACTGTCAATAAGAAGACATAAGATTAACAATACTGTGTCCTGTCAAT
>NW_013771867.1:0-805 GCF_000517525.1 Limulus polyphemus
GTTTAGAATTATAGGTGTAATTCTCATTTAAACTTTATTTAATATTATTTATTTATAACGAAAATGAAGTAAGAATAGGTGATACTAAAATCAAATTACATGCTAAGCCTACTTAGTTAATTTTATCGTGTTCCTCCTAAGTTAATATTATAAACTGTTTTCATTCTTTTAAAATCTGAACTGATAGTACACATCATGTAATAATCTTGCAAGCTGATATCTACTGACCCCCACCCATACACACTCTAGTCAGTTCCTCCTACACTTTTCCCTAATCTGTTTACATGCTTGATAAATATCCTGTTGAAGTCTCTCTAGCTTCACCAAAGACTAACATATTGAATTCTGACGTTTTTATTATGAAAATATTTCAGTGTTATTACATGCTGGTGTTTTAATAAGATAAAGTTAGGTAATATTCTGATATATTTTTTCTAGTTTATAGCTACTGCTGGTCATTCGTCGTGGTTAACACTAAAGAAGACAACACTCAAAACAGAAGAGGAAATCCCTATTTTCTCTGCTGTAAACCACAATTTATAGGAATGATCATTCTTGTTATATACATCAAATCCATCTACACCAGGACTGTTCAGTAAAGTCCTTGTTTAAACAACTGCTGATCAAGGTGTAACAACTAAAAGTATACAGACTTGATTAAAACCTCTAGCATCAACTCCATCTACACCAGGACTGTCCAGTAAAGTCCTTGATCAAACAACTGCTGTTCAAGGTGTAACAACTAAAAGTATATAGACTTGATTAAAACCTCTGATCAACCTCCATCTACACCAGGACTGTCCAG
>NW_013771868.1:0-768 GCF_000517525.1 Limulus polyphemus
AATTACAAACACAAAATTACAATTCGACAAAGTCTCTTAATTTTACGGGACGTATCTTCTTCCGTACTGGTCTCCGTCTTGTTAGCTTCTGCTTCATGTGGGGTTCATCTGCTTCATCAGTAAATGTCCTATCATCGTTAACAGTCACATCAGTGGTAGTAACTTCATCAAGAGCTTCACCGTTTCCCTTCTCAAAACTGAGTAGAGTTTCTTCTTCGACGGTGGCTTCTTCAGGTGGCACATCTTCAGCAGCGTCATTTGTTCTGTGGTCCACTTCGTCCCAACTGAAATGTCCTGGACCATGATAACGCCAAAGCCTGTTGGCATGCACCACTTTTGGCTTACCTCGCCGACCACATTTTATCCGGAAAGTCACGTCTGAGAGACGATCCACTATGTCGTATGGGCCTTCCCATGGAGAAGACAACTTAGGAGACTTCCCTTTGGTCTTCCTGGGATTATACAACCATACCTTGTCTCCTGGCACAAAGCTGACTTCAGTAGATCTCTTATCATAAGTTAATTTCATCGAATCAGCAGACGTTTTCAAGTTTGAACGCACTTGATGGTGGATATCATCCATCCTTTCCGATAACACTTTCACAAACTCCGACACATTCTCAGGCAACTCTTCATAAGGTGGGTGTCCTATTAACAGATCCACTGGCAACCGAAGTTCCCGACCAAACATCAACTTTGCTGGAGTGTATCCAGTGGTTTCATGCTCTGCTGTCCTATAGGCCATCAACAGTGGAGGGAGTAAGACAT
>NW_013771869.1:0-1268 GCF_000517525.1 Limulus polyphemus
AATTTACTAATGTTAGAGACAATCTACCTAGCATGAAGTAGAAGAGAGTTCATTTACTGATGTTAGAGACAATCTACCTAGCATGAAGTAGAAGAGAGTTCATTTACTGATGTTAGAGACCATCTATCTAGCATGAAGTAGAAGAAAGTTCAATTACTGATGTTAGAGACAATCTACCTAGCATGAAGTAGAAGAGAGTTCATTTACTGATGTTAGAGACAATCTACCTAGCATGAAGTAGGAGAGAGTTCATTTACTGATGTTAGAGACAATCTACCTACTCTCTTCTACTTCATGCAAGACTACTGATAAACAGAGTACCTGGTGTAACTAAGAAAAATAAAAGCTGTGGAATTAACCAGAAGTACATAACCATAAGGCCCAATGTTAACATAAGACTACTGATAAACAGAGAACCTGGTGTAGCTAAGAAAAATAAAAGCTGTGGAATTAACCAGAAGTACATAACCAAAAGGCCCAATGATAACATCAGTAATTGAAATGTTATCATTGGGCCTTATGGTTATGTACTTCTGGTTAATTCCACAGCTTTTATTTTTCTTAGTTACACCAGGTACTCTGTTTATCAATAGTTATAGTACCCTTGAATGTCGATGAAAATATTTTCTTGTTGCTATGTTCACTTTACTATAGATCAGAGGAGGGTAATATTCTGCCAGTAGAATTGTGCTGGATTTGATATGGGAGGATTCTCATGTGAGCTTTTCAGATTCTTTGTTTATGCATAACCTGACAAATATCTCCAGGTAATGGTCTTACCATGCAGCTGGTTTGCTTTATGCTATTTATCTGTTCAATAATACAACATTTTGAACAATACAAATATAATATACACATTATCGTATTTTACTAATATTATAAATCTGAAGTAAGTATTCCTGATTTTTCTGTAAATAATTTAGAAAATAATATTCACCAGTACAGTTCTAGAAATAGTGCAGCTATTACAGGCAGCAAAGAGACTATATATCATTCAATTCATTTACTGTCATAGGCAGATATATATATATATATATGTTCCCTTCCAGAGCACATATATGGGATACACTATAGCTCTTGTTTCATGAAAAGTATTATATTAACCACATGCGAGTTTTAACCACATGCGAGTTTAAAATATTCTGTCATCGTGAAGAAAGGATATTCTAACTGAAACTTTTTAAAACCTACAATGTCTAGTTTCAGATAAGTTATTTAATTAATAAAACATACGTCTCTTTTACTTGTTATAGTTTAATGGCATTCAC
>NW_013771870.1:0-767 GCF_000517525.1 Limulus polyphemus
GACCATGATAAAACTTCTGAGTTATGTCAATTGTAGGTTATTAATATCACGTTTTGTGGGAACTGACATTTTAAAAAATATTCATACCAACAATTGAAAATGAAACTTTCAAGATCATATATCAATTGTGCATTTTCACTTCCGTAAGGAATACATTATAGGGTATACTAATTGTAAAATGTATTAAAAATATGGCCAGGTGATTAGGGTGCTTGACTCGCAGTCTGAGGGTCACGGGTTCGATTCCCCGTCCCACTAAACATGCTCGCCCTTTCAGCCGTGAGGGTGTTATAAAGTTACAGTCAAACCCACCATTCGTTGGTAAAATTGTAGCCCAAGGGTGGCGGTGGGTGGTGATAACTAGCTGCCTTCTCTATATTCTTGCACTGCTAAATTAGGGATGGCTAGTGCAGATATTCCTCGTGTAGCGTTGTGCGAAATTCGAAACAAACTTATGTTTTAGAACATGACCAGAGTGACTGACGCCCTCTGCCGGAAACGTTTGAAGTTTTCGTATAAAGAAAAGTACATCTAGTCTTAGCTTTTAATACAGTATTCTATCTATTTTTTCTTCTAATCAAAATATGAAGAGTTTCAACCTAATCTGATTCATAATTCATTCTTTTGCGATATCTACGATTCACCTCATTCGTTTGTTTCCATTCGGAAGTAAATGTTTATTTTACTAGGTCGTCCAGAAATTAATGTCGCTTTTTTAGATGAAAAAACCCGAACAATTTATATATATATATATATATATATACAAA
>NW_013771871.1:0-768 GCF_000517525.1 Limulus polyphemus
CAAAGTCGCCTAATTTTACAGGACGTATCTTCTTCCGTACTGGTTTCCTCTCAATGGCTTCTGCTTCACGTGTGGCTCATCTCCTCCATCAGGAAATGTCCCATTATTGGTAGCAGTCACATCAGTGGTAGTAATTCATTAACGGCTTCACTTTTTCCTTCTCAAAACCGGGTAGAGTTTCTTCTTCGATGGTGGCT
This sequence comes from Limulus polyphemus, assembly GCF_000517525.1. Lineage (NCBI taxonomy): Eukaryota > Metazoa > Arthropoda > Merostomata > Xiphosura > Limulidae > Limulus > Limulus polyphemus. The sequence goes on from NW_013771871.1 coordinate 198, forward strand.
TCTTCAGATGGCACGTCTTCAGCAGCATCATTTGTTCTGTTTTTCATTTCGTCCCAACTGAAATGTCCTGGACCATGATAACGCCAAAGCCTGTTGGCATGCACCACTTTTGGCTTACCTTGCTGACCACATTTTATCCGGAAAGTCACGTCTGAGAGACAATCCACTATGTCATATGGGCCTTCCCATGGCGAAGACAACTTAGGAGACCTCCCTTTGGTCTTCCTGGGATTATACAACCACACCTTGTCTCCTGGTACAAAACTGACTTCAGTAGATCTCTTATCATAACATAGCTTCATGGAATCAGCAGACGTTTTAAAGTTTGAACACACTTGATGATGAATATCATCCATCCTTTCAGATAACACTTTCACAAACTCTGACACATTTTCAGGCAACTCTTCATAAGGTGGGTGTCCCGTATGCTTGGGTCCCCTTTTAGCACAACATGTATTGCATGTTCTGCACCATTCTTGCACATCTTGCCTCGTACCTATCCAGTAAAATCTCTGCTGTAGGTGACTCAAATTCCTCTTAACTTCGAGATGTCCTCCTATTAAACTATCAT
>NW_013771872.1:0-1274 GCF_000517525.1 Limulus polyphemus
TTGTAGATAGGGGTCATCTTTATCAGTTCTATGTGTTAACTTCTGACCTGGTGTCTGCACCCTAAATCTTTTGTTGGGTGCTCAAATCATTTCCTTGACTACTACATACACATGGTTTGCATTTCATCATTATATGGATGACTGACTGTTATTAGCTCAATCACAGCAAGCTATTCAGCAACACAATTGCTTCTTTGAGAAGCAACTCATGTGAGAAGTCCTTCCTTTCCCTGACACAATATCTCATCCAGCTGGAAGTATTTACATCTCCTTCCTCAGTTAGGTCCAGCATTTTCCTCTTCATCGAAGGTCATTGGAGCTTGTGGTACTCAAAACCAAATCCTCTCGTACACTGTCTGCAGGTGGGGTTCTTTTTATTTTGGGGACATGGGCTTCTATAGAAGCCCTTGTACCCTAGGGTCATGCTCATATGCACACTCTTTAGCGAATAATTCATAATCAGTGAAACTTTGCTTGGGATCTCTTGATTATATTATCCATTTCCCTCCTTCTTTACTGCAACTCTATTTACATAGTTAATCAATGGAGACAAGACCATGTTGGGTGTTCTTCTTTCACCTCTATGACCTGAATTGCAACTGGATACAGATGGTCCTCTTATGGGTTGAGGAGCGAATATCTGTGGATTTTCAGGAAATCTCGGGTCATTTGTCTTCAGTCTTTATGGCAATACACATCAAAATCTTAGAGCTTCTTGCTGTCCATCGGGCTTTGTATTGATTCCTTCTTTTAGTACGAGGCAAATTGGTCATTATCCATTCCAACAATTTGACTGTTGTCTCAAACATCAATCAACAAGGCGGAAACTGTTCGTATTCAGTTTGTTTTTGAATGTTAGTCATATGCATGCTTAGTAGTGTGCATTTAATCTTGTCACAGATTAATTATCTCTTCTCAACATGGAGTGGTTCTTCAATTCCCAAGATTTCTCGTTGTTATGGAATCAGTGGAGCACTTCATTTCTGGACACATTTTCCACCCAACTCAATAACAAATTTCTCCTTTTTTTGTCGCCAGACCTCATCCTTTGGCAGTAGATGCCTTCAGTCAGGATTGGACCAACCTTCACCAGTATCTCTACCTTCCTGTCTTTCTCCTTCCCAGGATTTTGTCTATCATTCTGCAGACCAGACTGGAGTTGACTGATAGTCTGAGTACAGTCTGATACACCGTAGCCATTCTATATAATGGAGCACAAAAATCTATATATATTAAACAAATTAATCAACTGTGGAACTTCTGAAAATATATTT
>NW_013771873.1:0-916 GCF_000517525.1 Limulus polyphemus
AACTTGGCTCTTCCTTTAGACTGGCCACACTTTCGACTGTAAGCTAAAACATAACGTTCTTCTTAACCAGTAACGTGATATTTAAAATATTGTTTACCATTACACCTTTACAAGATTGTAAGTTACTTTAAATGTTAAGTTTGAGAGTTGTTGATCAGTGTTTCACCAACCGAAAAATTCCGTCAAGATTTTAAATCCCAACGGCGTTGAACGGTTTTTTAAAAGTGGAAAATTTTGAAAGAAATCGAGCTTAGAATTAAACTGTGAAACAGACGATTACAGAGAACTGACTACTTTAAAGACTAGCTCGAAGCTGTTGTTTGTCTTCGAGATACGAGTCTTCTATTTTCTAACACGTTGTCATTCAAAACCACACTTCCTTGGTTCCATTACATAAATTTTGCACGAGCTACTTAAACACGTGGTTTTTATCCGTTCTCAAATCACGTGAGAGGAAAGAGAAAATGAGTTAAAATATAAAGTTTTTACTGGTGCTGTTGATTAGAAATTTCGTTTATAAAGAGTCATTGGCTTTTGTCTTTGTTTTCAATAGATTTCGTGTAGGAAAAAAATATTGTTTGTTTAATATATTTTTCGATATTGTTATTTTGAATATGATGAGTTCTTTGTGAAATCAGAATATTTTACAGAAATGTAACTACAAAATAACAGAACAAGAAATGTTAATAACAAATACATTAACCAGAAATGTAACTACAAAATAACAGAACAAGAAATGTTAATAACAAATACATGAACCAGAAACGGAGCTACAAAATAACAGAACAAGAAATGTTAATAACAAATACATGAACCAGAAATGTAACTACAAAATAACAGAACAAGAAATGTTAATAACAAATACATGAACCAGAAATGTAACTACAAAATAACAGAACAAGAAATGTTAATAACA
>NW_013771874.1:0-768 GCF_000517525.1 Limulus polyphemus
AAACACATAAATTAGATTTATAAACAAAGAAACATATGTAATGATATACTTAACGTTTAAAGGCTGGTTCATCATTCTTTCTTCCATGTAGTAAAACTACATCAGTTTGATTATTAGTGATGAAAGGGACAGGGTATTTATATTTGAAAAGTGACCCAGATTTATCTGAAGTTTAGACTATTTGTTGAAGAGAGATATTAAAATTAGGATATGTCTTAACTAGTAACCAATCTTATCAACACTAACCAGAAACAGTTAACTCCGTTACCATGTGCATAAATTGTTTGTTGTATTGTATAATGAAATCTCATACGTTTCACATGTTGATTATTGACTGACTTTTAAATTCAGTGATATATATAACCTCTAGGAAAGTGTTGTTCTTCTATAATAATGACATTTATTATGTTATAAAATGATCATTCAATATTCATAAAAACAATAGGTTTAACAAATACTTTTCAGCAGTACGTTAAATGTGATATTAACACAATCCAGCTATAGAAACAGTAAAATAAACAAAACGTATGTCATGCAAGTTAAATGCAATTGTTTTTAGGTGTCTCAATGCTGTTTCAAAATATATTTGAAATAATTCAAATACAAATTAGATTGTCTTATAAACTGTTAATGGATTCTGGTTTGTCGAATGAAAAGAGACACACACGAATAAAAATAGTTCCTGAGTACCTCTACAAAAAGACCAACCTACTCTATTCCCTCTCTGCTCATGGCGAGACAACCACCGACCACAAAAGACCACCAACT
>NW_013771875.1:0-769 GCF_000517525.1 Limulus polyphemus
TTAAAAAGACTGAAGTATCCCTTAGTGACAATGACTTGTTTGTCATTAAAAAGACTGAAGTATCCCTTAGTGACAATGATGATTCTAATCGTAAGGACTTGAATATATATGTATATAAATAGGGCATGAGCAAAGGTTTTCGGTATTATAACTGATGATAAACGAAATTTCTCTGAGCACATAAGAGCCATTGGGAAAATAGTTGTAAAATATAATGGTATGATAAAAATAAAAATATTAATTAATAGGAAATGTTTAAGTTAGTTTTATCTATACTCATTTAATTTATGCAAATACTTGTTGGGAAGGTTCATCAGAATATAATATAAATCCTTCTTCAAAAGTATTAACGAAATAAATTTTGAGTTTAAACTATCGGAACTCTGTTTATCAGTTTTTCCATGAACACTCAATATTAAACATTCATCAAATAATTACTTAGTGGGTAATTTTGTATTTATAATAAACAAAATAATGATTAATATACTAAGTTTTCAAACATTTCTTAAGTGTAACAAAGAATTACACTGATTTTTTAAGCCTTTTTAAAGAGTTAAATAATATATATATAGGGGTAAAAATTTGGAATGTAATACCAAATGAGATAATAGAAATGAACCCTTTAAAAAAGTTTAAGGTTTGTTTCAAAACTGTATTAAAATGTATAATTTACTTAGTTATTTTTATAGTTAGATAAAAATATAAAACTATTGTCAGTACGTAGTATCATATATATTATATGCTTTAATCGTTTTAAGTATACACCTGG
>NW_013771876.1:0-1391 GCF_000517525.1 Limulus polyphemus
TTTATAAATTTCTGAATCGTTATACCAGATATGTAAGCTACCTTTTAAGCGTATTATTAGTATATATGCGCATAATATATCATAACCAATACTTTTAATGGTCGGTTTTCGCTTTTGAATTCGATAGGATGTTTTTTTCGGTGCTGATTTATTTGGAATCCTTGTCGATCTCTACTATTAAGTACTACCGAACGTAAAATATTCGAAGGAGAAGGTGATTCTAATCGATGTATAAATAAGGTTAAACATAAGACAGTGATAATTGATAATAAACCTATATAGCACCTATAGAGTGCCACAGAAGCACATGATAGAACTAAAGGAAATGTTTGAAGAAGGTGTAATAGAAGTAGAAGATAGCAGTAGTCCGTATGCATTTCCAGTTGTATTCGTTACTTAATATCCAGGAGATAGGTTAGGTAAAAGTAAGTATTTTTTGGCGGGATGATTGTGACGAGAAGTTAGTATTACTAATAGTACAATTATTCTTGTATTTACCATGTGTGTAATATTATTTTTACAACGTTTCGAACAGTGAATTACACGACCATCTTCAGGTGTTATATCAGACAACTTTTTTTTGCGTTTGAACAATAAAGACGAGAATAATAGTCCGAATATTTATAAAGACGAGAATTAATAGTCCGAATATTTATACCTTTAGTAAGTAGTTTTCGTCCATGGATTTGCAAAGCAGATATTGACGAGTAGAGAATGAGAAAGAAGACAAAGTTAAAACTGCATTTGTTTAGGTTTAATACCAGTTTAATAGTTTGGTTTATTTAATACTCCTTCAATATTTCAGAGATTAATGAATGTTATACTACCTGCTTTACAAGATTCAGAATACTTTTGTTACTTAGATGATGCCAAGCTTTATCCGCGAGTCTTGAAGAACCTTTTGAAAGATTAAGAATTCTCTTTGTCAGGTTATGCAAAGCAAGTTTAAAACTAAAACCAAGTAAATGCCAGTTTTTTTTAACGAAAAGAGTTAGAATATTTAGGTCATGTTGTAACAGCAGAAGGTGTAAAACCTGACCCAAAAAGACCAGAAATTTGTAAAAATTATCGTGTACCAAAAAACAGTAAAAAATATCCGTGCATTTCTAGGATTCGTTGTATTTTATAGAATATTTATCCCCCATTTCGCGTGTCTAGCATTTAACCTCCATTTCACGTGTCTAGCATTTATTCCCCATTTCGCATGTTTAGCATTTATCCCCCATTTCGCGTGTCTAGCATTTATTCCCCCATTTCGCGTGTCTAGCATTTATTCCCCATTTCGCGTGGCTAGCATTTATTCCCCATTTCGCGTGGCTAGCATTTATTCCCCATTTCGCGTGTCTAGCATTTATTCCCCATTTCGCGTGTCTAGCTTCTATCTCTCATTT
>NW_013771877.1:0-1605 GCF_000517525.1 Limulus polyphemus
GGGACGTGTGAGATAACAAGTAGGGCGTGTGATATAACAGGTGGGACATGTAACATAACAAATAGGACGTGTGAGATAACAAATTGGGCGTGTGAGGTAACAAGTAGAATGTGTGAGATGAAGAGTGGGGCGTATGACATAACAAATAGGGCGTGTGACATAACAAGTGGGACGTGTAAGATAACATGTGGGACATGTGACATAACAAGTAGGAAGTGTGAGGTAACAAGTGGAACGTGTGAGATAACAAGTGGGACGTGTGAGATAACAAGTAGGACGTGTGACAGAACAAGTAGGACGTGTGAGGTAACAAGTGGAATTGTTATCTCACACGTCCTACTTGTTATGTCACACGCCCCACTTGTTATCTCACACGTTTCACTTGTTACCTCACACGTCCCATTTGTTATGTCAAACGTCCAATTTGTTATGTTACACGGCCTACTTCTTATCTCACACGTCCCACCTGTTATGTCACAGCTACACTTGTTATCTCACACGTTCCAATTCTTACCTCACACTTCCTACTTGTTATGTCAAATGTCCCAAATGTTATCTTACACGTCCCACTTGTTATGTCAAACGTCCTACTTGTTATGTCATACGCCCCACTTTTCGTTTCACACATTCTACTTGTTACCTCACACGCCCAATTTGTTATCTCACACGTCCTACTTGTTATCTCACATGTCCCACTTGTTATCTCACACGGTAAGAAATGTGCCATTACAAATTGAACGTGTGACATAAAAAGTAGGAAGTGTGACATAACTAGTGGGACGTGTGAGATAACAAATAGTGCGTGTGATATAACAAGTGGGACATGTGAGATAACAAGTTAGATGTGTGAGATAACAAATTGGGCGTGTGAGGTAACAAGTAGAATGTGTGAAACGAAAAGTGGGGCGTATGATATAACAAGTAGGACGTGTGACATCACAAGTGGGACGTGAAAGATAACATGTGGGACATGTGACATAACAAGTAGGACGTGTGAGCTAACAAATGGAACGTGTGAGATAACAAGTAGGACCTGTAACATAACAAATTGGACGTGTGACATAACAAGTGGGACGTGTATCATAACAAGTGGGACGCGTGACATAACAAGTAGGACGTGTGAGATAACAAGTAGGACGTGTGAGGTAACAAGTGGAACGTGTGAGATAACAAGTGGGACGTGTGAGAAAACAAGTAGAACGTGTGACATAACAAGTAGGACGTGTGATATAACAAGTGGGACATGTGAGATAACAAGTGGGACATGTGAGATAACAAATTGGGCGTGTGAGGTAACAAGTAGAATGTGTGAGTTGAAAAGTGGGGTGTATGACATAACAAGTGGGACGTGTGACATCAGAAGTGGGACGTGTGACATAACAAGTGAGACGAGTGACATAAAAAGAAAGACGTGTGAGGTAACCAGAGAAAAGTGTGAGGTAACAATAGTAGCATTGATATAACAGGTGGGACGTGTGAAATAACAAGTAGGACGTGTAACACAACAAATGGACGTGTGACATAACAAGTGGGACGTGTATCATAATAAGTGGGACGCGTGAAATAACAAGTAGGACGTGTGAGATAACAAGTGGGGCGTGTGAC
>NW_013771878.1:0-1458 GCF_000517525.1 Limulus polyphemus
ATTAACCACTGTTTGTAATTCAAAGATTACTAGATATTACTGATTCTCATGTCAACCATTAACCATTGTTTGTAATTCAAAGTTTACTAGATGTTACTGTCAAGCATGAACCATTATTTGTAATCAAAGTTTACTAGATATTACTGATTCTCATGTCACCCATGAACCATTATTTGTAATCAAAGTTTGAATTACAAACAATGGTTCATGCTTGACAGTAACATCTAGTAAACTTTGATCACAAATAAGGGTTCATGCTTGACAGTAACATCTAGTAAACTTTGAATTACAAACAATGGTTAATGGTTGACATGAGAATCAGTAATATCTAGTAAGTTTACTAGTTATTACTGTCAAGCATGAACCATTGTTTGTAATTCAAAGTTTACTAGTTATTACTGTCAAGCATGAACCATTGTTTGTAATTCAAAGTTTACTAGATATTATTGATTCTCATGTTAACCATTAACTCTCTTATTTTTCTTCCTTCTCCTTTTTCTTGTATGTATTCCATTAATTGTAGATTAAACGTTTTATTAATATCTAACTATCGATCTGTCTAGCTAACGATCTACTACCGAGTTAATGCATTGTTGATACTGTCTGCTATGGATTTAAGTCCATTAAGTCCAGTATTAAAACTTCCTACTTATCAAAATGCATTTTTCTGAAAAGAAAGAAAGAAAACAATATTTTTTCACTTTCTCTTGTATAACCAACTTAATTAACAGCCCGAGATTTTAAATTTGTTCCTTAAATATTTGTCATAATGTAGCTTGTTACACGCCAACACCAGCTCCAGTCTCGCTGCTCTACGACTCCGAATCATTGTTTGACTACATGCTTCTTGGACTATGATCCCAGTCTGTGGATATTTAAATCATGGCCATAGCATGGACGCATTTTTACATTTGTATACCTTATATTCTCTATCAGTATCCAGAGATTTTTACTATAATTTTAGATAACACACCTACATTCGTGTCCATATACATTGATGTAGTTTTATATTTTTATTTTCTTTTAATTTAGACAATACTATCCCTGTGACCTTGTTCTATACTCTCTATTGGCCTTCAGAACAAATTTAGAAGTGTATAGTTACTCATCGTAAGTTTAGCAGTGTAAGTAGAAGGTGGCTCTTAATGAAGTTGTAGCAACGAAACGCTGAGGAAAATATATATAACTTTGTTCTATATTCTCTATTGGTCTACAGAACAAATTTAAAAGTGTATAGTTACTCATCTTGAGATTAGCAGTGTAAGTAGAAGCTGTAGCAACTAAATGTTGAGTAAAATATATATAATTTTGTTCTATACTCTCTATTGGCCTTCAGAACAAATGTAAAAGTGTATAGTTACTCATCGTAAGTATAGCAGTGTAAGTAGAAGGTGGCTCTTAATGAACTTGTAGCTGAGGAAAATATATATAATTTTGTTCTATACTCTCTTTTGATCT
>NW_013771879.1:0-767 GCF_000517525.1 Limulus polyphemus
GCTTGGTTGTATGTGTGGTTAGTAGAAATGTAGGTGAGAAAACTTCCTGTCCTGTGGTTTGGTTGTATGTGGGGATAGTAGAAATGTAGGTGAGAAAACTTCCTGTCCTGTGGTTTGGTTGTATGTGTGGATAGTAGTAGTGTAGGTGAGAAAACTTCCTGTCCTGTGGTTTGATTGTATGTGTGGATAGTAGAAATGTAGGTGAGAAAACTTCCTGTCCTATGGCTTGGTTGTATGTGTGGATAGCATGAGTTCAGTGTTTATATATTAGCTTAATGAGATGATATTGATCTGGGCCACTTGTGGCTTAGTGGTTTGTATGCCCTGATTGTGAATATCAGTACTCATGCCACAAAAATACACTCTATGCTTTGGGTGTGAAATAAGAGTGACAGTCGAAAATTGAATGAATATCATCATCTCCCGGTATTTCTGTTGTATACACACACAGTCAACATGTCATTTCCTGTATTTCTGTTATATACACACACACACACAGTCAACATGTCATCCTGTATTTCTGTTGTATACACACAGACACACAGTCAACATGTCATCCTGTATTTCTGTTGTATACACACAGACACACAGTCAACATGTCATTTCCTGTATTTCTGTTGTATACACACACACACAGTCTACATGTCATTTCCTGTATTTCTGTTATATACACACACACACACAGTCAACATGTCATCCTGTATTTCTGTTGTATACACACACACACAGTCAACATATCATTTCCTGTATTTCTGTTGTATATACAC
>NW_013771880.1:0-768 GCF_000517525.1 Limulus polyphemus
GTATTAACTAAGGCTACACGAAAACAAATTAAAGATATGATTGCAGGAGCTAACAATGATTTTATAACTTGTATTTGTGAATGTTCTTTAAAAGTTTTAAAAGGTAATGTTCCCATGAATAACATACAAAAGAAGAATCCTAGACGACACAAGTCATTTTTGATAGCACTGGCTGATAAGAAAACATCTGTTAAACAGAAAAGAAACTTACTAATACAGAAAGGAGGGTTTTTAAAATTACTTGTAATACCAATACTTTCACTATTTGGTGGTTTGGCAGTATGGGCTATTGGTAAAGCTGCTGGTCTTTAAGATGAAACATGCAAAACAAATGACCCTCCTTCCTGAAGAACAAGTACACTCGCTTTATCAACTTAAAGTTTATGAAAGATCCATTCATATAATTTTAAACTCTATATATAAAAATATAAAATCTGTCATATATAATAATACTCTACCAGCAGATGATAAAACCAAGATGTTAAATCAACTACGACAATATTATCAAACCTTTCATTTGCAAGCCATGGAACCTATTAAAATTAAAAGGGAATCGCTGACTCGCGAAAGTTTGTATATTATCGACAGCATACTTTTAAAATATAAAAATAAAACTGACATACTATTAAACTTAACAAATTTAATTGGAGATGTAACATGTAATAATCGAGAAGTAGTGATTAATGAAAGATCTGTCTTGAACAGTAACAGTAATCGATCCGATCAATGATGCATTACGGAAATGAAGGAAGTTTAAACCTACTTGAT
>NW_013771881.1:0-1064 GCF_000517525.1 Limulus polyphemus
AACATTGCTCAACATCATGAAAATTAAACCTTATTTTCAATAAGCAATCCTGAAAAATATTTGGGGGTGCTTAACTTTTTTCCAGGTGTATACATAATTGTTTTATGTTTGAGACACTCTAATATAAAAGTTAGAATCGTTATGCAGCATCTGTTTATATAATTGTTGCATATAGTACTTGTAGACAGATTTTTACATCCGGGTTGTTGATGGGTTGATTATAGGCTATGCTTTTCCACTTTATTTCTGCGGGGTAATTTCTCGAAAAAGAAACTCAAGGTCACTAATTTCTGCTGTTTCTTAACTTACATTCAACAGGAAGGATTCTGTGTTTGTCTGGGGGTTCGAAAAGCGCGTGCATTCGCTCAACTCTTCGGGCTAATCTGGCATTAAGTAGTCACGACTGTAGTGATCTCTTCCAACGGTGTTTGTGCCTTCCATCTTACTTGTTCAGAATCGTTTCTTATGGCACCACTGGGTTTTTGATAGAACAGAGATGGTTAATCCTGGAACAACAACCATTGTTATGTTCAACAGCTGTTACAGAGTCACCACTGTTGTGCTCAACAGCTATTACAGAGTTACTACTGTTATGTTCAACAACTGTTACAGAGTTACTACTGTTGTGTTCAATAGCTGTTACAGAGTCACTACTGTTGTGTTCAATAGCTGTTACAGAGTCACCACTGTTGTGTTCAATAGCTGTTACAGAGTTACCACTGTTATGCTCAACAGCTGTTACAGAGTCACTACAGTTGTGTTCAACAGTTGTTACAGAGTCACGACTGTTGTGTTCAACAGCTGTTACAGAGTCACCACTGTTGTGTTCAACAGTTGTTACATAATTATCACTGTTTTATTCAACAGCTGTTACACAGTCACCACTGTTGTGTTCAACAGCTGTTACAGAGTCACCACTGTTGTGTTCAACAGCTGTTACGGAGTCACCACTGTTGTGTTCAAAAGCTGTTACAGAGTCACCAGAGTTTGTGTGGTTTAGCCTTGCTGAATGTTTGCCAGAAACTACGTCACATCGAGTTTGTGTGGTTTAGTCCTTGCTGAAT
>NW_013771882.1:0-769 GCF_000517525.1 Limulus polyphemus
AATATACATATATATATATATGTCTGTGTATTTAAAAGTTTTTTTTCTGTTGAAATAAATTTAGAAATCCTGTGTTTTGGCTCGCCATCTGTCGTCAAACTACAGAAACTAGGAAAGTCTAATTTTCGAGTTTGAACTCGTGAAACAAATGTTATTTTCGTAAGGTTTTCTTATCCCATCTATTTTAAGAGTTTCCTGCTGAACTAGACCGCCATAGTAAATTTCAATCTTATTTCGGGACAAGCTTTCTGAGATAGTTTTACTCATGTTATTTGCTTATCTACGTTGGAAGTTTTTTTTTTTAAAAAAAAGACGAAAAATTAACGAGATCATTTTGGATCTTTAAGGGCAGGCTAAATCGAGTCTTGTTTTTCTTGCGACCATCGGTATTACGGTCTCATTATCAAACTCTGTTCTAATCACCCGACATTACGCTGGATTATAAACTCTTCCTTATGCCAGTTAAAGAGCCAATGGAAATAATCTCTCTCTCTCTCTTGCTAATGTTTCTTAGCTGATAACATTATTCAAGTTGCTTCTACAAATTTGGCGTGAATAACGATGATGTTGATTTGCCGGTAACTTACAGTTTATTAACTTGTTAACGTGTTCGTTTACCGGTAACTTACAGTTTGTTAACTTGTTAACATGTTCGTTTACCGGTAACTTACAGTTTATTAACTTGTTAACATGTTCATTTATTAGTAACTTGCAGTTTATTAACTTGTTAACATGTTCATTTTCCAGTAACTTACAGTTTATTAACTTG
>NW_013771883.1:0-766 GCF_000517525.1 Limulus polyphemus
CAAGAAAACCTGCAACAGTAGGACAAGACTACGAACAACAAAATAAACAAGAGAGATTACAGCAGTTGTTGGAGGAAAAAGAAAAGAAACAAGAAGAGAGACAACAGCAGTGGCAAGAAAACCTGCAACAGTGGTAGCTCGAATAGCAAAATAAACAAGAAGAGAGATTAGAACAGCTATTGGAGGAGAAAGAAAATAAACAAGAAGAGAGACTACAACAGTGGCAAGAAGTACAAATGGAAAACATTAGTAAAGTTAAAAGCGAATTAGATACATTAAAGGATGATCTATTGTCTTTTACACAAGGAGGATACATTAAACATCGACTTAATCATCCCCAGACAATGGCAAGCCTCTTCCAGACCCCGCAGATAAACCCTAATGCAGACATCTTCAGTCCTGTTAGAAGTCACATCCCAGATATGAATGTCAGTAATAGGAGTGATTCCGTAAGAAGGAAGCCACAGGAATTCGATGGGAAGGCACCGTGGGAAGCATATAGAGCACAACTTGAGCTATTGGCAGAGATGAACGGATGGACAGGGGAGCAGAAAGCAGTATATCTGGCAACGAGCTTGAAGGGACAACCACTGGAAATACTTGGACAGTTGTCATCAGATGATAGGCACAACTATAGAGCACTGGTAGCGGCTCTAGAACTCAAGTACAGAACCCAAATTCAGTCGGAAGTCTACAGGGCTAAGTTTAGGACGAGAGTCCGTGCTAAAGGGGAGAGCCTGCAAGAGCTGGCACAGGACTTAGAAAG
>NW_013771884.1:0-769 GCF_000517525.1 Limulus polyphemus
TAACCCACTCCAGTATCTTCTGTAACCCACTCCAGTATCTTCTGTAACCCACTCCAGTATCTTCTGTAACCCACTCCAGTATCTTCTGTAACCCATTCCAGTATCTTCTACTCTAGTATCTTCTGTAACCCACTCCAGTATCTTCTGTAACCCCACTACAGTATCTTCTACTCTAGTATCTTCTGTAACCCACTCCGGTATCTTCTGTAACCCACTCCAGTATCTTCTGTAACCCACTACAGTATCTTCTACTCTAGTATCTTCTGTAACCCACTCCGGTATCTTCTGTAACCCAAATCAATTTCTATTGCTACTCACACTCTGGGAACCGCTTACAGATTCCAGATAATCCTAGTAGGTAAATTTATCAAGTTATAAAACCATGTGAAGTATACAGGCATTATTAGTGTTATTTAACTTATATTTGTAACCAAAAACATTACCACCACACGCTTTTCAGAACCGTAATGACGACAGTATCATAATTATCCAACACAGGTTCATGGAAATATAAGTATTTTTATGTGGGTTGGGGGAGGGGGGCATAACTTAGACTTCAATATCAGAATTTAACATGGTAAAATATATGCCATCATACACAAAGTAGTGGATTGTCTATGAAAATTTTACTAATTTACATGTATTGTAAATTACGAGTATAATAAATATATATATATTTAACTTTATATTTTGGTTTGTGAAACAACAATTTCCTCTATATCATTTAGAAGATCGAACGTTTAAAATATTTTGTACTAGCCCATTTGGG
>NW_013771885.1:0-293 GCF_000517525.1 Limulus polyphemus
ATATGTTAGTATCTTAGTAATATACAGGTATATGTTAGTATCTTAGTAATATACAGGTATATGTTAGTATCTTAGCAATATACAGGTATATGTTAGTATCTTAGTAATATACAGGTCAAATAATGTTTTAAAGGTGTTGGTATATGTTAGTATCTTAGTAATATACAAATATATGTTAGTATCTTAGTAATATGCAGGTATATGTTAGTATCTTAGTAATATACAAATATATGTTAGTATCTTAGTAATATGCAGGTATATGTTAGTATCTTCGTAATATGCAGGTATATGTT
>NW_013771886.1:0-768 GCF_000517525.1 Limulus polyphemus
ATTTGGGTGCATAGATTGAAAGCACCTTGTATTGAATCTACCCAGATGTAGACATAACCCTGTCTCATCAATTTTAGATTTAGATTTATTAGGCCTAGCTTTTAGAACAAATGTTACATCTAGATCTATTAACTTAGTCATTAGATATGTCCCAGTGCAATACCTAGTTTAATAGTTAGTATAGGTCTAAGTATGCCTATAATATAAGCTACAATTTGTATGATGATGGATCTAGGGTCTAGAAATAAAGTTATAACTGCAATTAGACCTAATGTCTTGTACATTAGTTGGTGTAAGACATGATTTACAATCAGCCACTACAATTACAAACCGCTACATTAGGCTTATAATGTTTACTAGATCTAGATCTTGCCTGTTGCATATATTGCCAATCATGCACACCAGTTAATATATTACATCAATCTCGTATTTTCTTTTTGTTGAATATACACTTACTTGTACGTTGTACTCTAGGACTTGTATTTGATCTACAGATGAATGATGGAATAGTGTAATTTACTTCGGTCTCACTGTATTTCAAGGGCGGCTATTAAAAGTTAAAACTGCAAGCATAATACACACAAATAACATCACACTGTGTCGTATTTACCTAACATAGGGCAGTTGCACTATATCCTAGGGGAGGACATAATTATTAATTATAGGCCAGAGGAAATTTTGCGCCCCTTCACACCTGTGCCCAGGAGCACCTTCCACCCTTGACCCCATCTTGCTACGCTACTGTAATAGTGGCTTCATTCTAAGATA
>NW_013771887.1:0-1024 GCF_000517525.1 Limulus polyphemus
ACTGTAGATAATACTTTGAAGTGGGGGTGAATACTTCTGCAAGGCACTGTAGATAATATTTTTTTCGTCTTCTCTTCTGTTTTCTTTAGTATAAAGTGTAATTTTTTTTTCTATGCTGAATCCTCTTCAATTACTTTGTCTGGATATTTGTTGTTGTTTGTTATTAAGCACAAAGTTACACAACGGGCTATCTGTGCTCTGCCCACACGGGTATCGAAATCCCGTTTCTAGCGTTTATTCTGAAAGTAAATTATAAATTTATTTTGCTAAACGTGCTATTATATTTAACTCACCATGTTTAGGGTTATGGCTAAAAAATTCTAAGTATATTTGTGAAATGGTAGGTTTATTCTAAATATCTATAATCAATTATATATTTTCTTTAAATTAAAGAATCCAGAAAAGGTAAAGTTTTATAGCTATTCTCAAACGTGACCTGTTTTTTTTTCTACGTTATTTAAAATGCTCTTAAATTATTGTAATCCAAATATTTCTCTTTCATGATATTTCTAAATAATTAGTTTAACATAAATGAAAGTGATTTGACACAATATTAAAAACTCCTTTTTCCTTTTCAAAATATCCCCTGACTAATGTTTCTTAAGTTGGGACAACGCTAGTCCCTATCAGTGTCCCCGATAGCAGATGATAAACTACTATAAGTAACAGCTCTCTACAAACATTTAAGGACAAACAACGTATTGAAGCTCTCTACAAACCTTTAAGGACAAACAACGTATTGAAGCTCACTACAAACCTTTAAGGACATACAACGTATTGATGCTCTCTACAAACCTTTAAGGACATACAACGTATTGAAGCTCTCTACAAACCTTTAAGGACAAACAACGTATTGAAGCTCTCTACAAACCTTTAAGGACATACAATGTATTGAAGCTCTCTACAAACCTTTAAGGACAAACAACGTATTGAAGCTCTCTACAAACCTTTAAGAACAAACAACGTATTGAAGCTCTCTACAAACCTTTAAGGACAAACAACGTATTGAATCTCTCTACAAACC
>NW_013771888.1:0-768 GCF_000517525.1 Limulus polyphemus
TTGTGACCTAAGAAAAGCACCTCTTTCTGGAACAAGTGGCATTTCTTTGGATGGAGTTTGAGGTTTGCTGCTTTCAATTGCTTGGATACTTCCTCTAGCCAGAATACTTCCTGATCAAATGTTGCTGCAAACACAATGACATCATCCAGGTACACTAGGTCTATCCTCCATTGTAGGCCTTCCATTACTTTTTCCATCAGCCTCTCAAATGTTGCTGGAGCATTGCTAAGCCCGAATAGCATCACACAGTATTGCCAGAGACCTTGGCCATAACTAAATGCAACCTTAGGTTTATCTGCTTCAGACATTTTCACTTGATGGAAACCCGACTTTAAGTCCAGAGTTGAAAACCACCTGGCTCCACTTAGGGAATCAAGAGTATCATCAATTCTTGACAGTGGATATGAGTTCTTTTCGGTTATACTGTTAAAAGCCCTGAAATCCACACAGCAACGTTGGGTCCCATCCTTCTTCTGGACTAACACGACGGGAGCTGACCAGAGATTATCTGTCTCGACTATCTCTTCTTTAATTAGGGCATTCATGACCTTCTCCATCTCTTGTCGCTTTGCCAGAGCTATTCTTTTTGGAGGGATCTTTATTGGACGGTGATTGCCTATGTTTATTCTGTGCTCTACAATGTCTGTGCAGCCGAGGTCATGATCTCCTTTCGAAAAGACATCTAGCCTAAAGAGTCTGTGATGATGGCAAATGGACTATGCTCTTCTTATAGAGGTCAGTTAAATGTTCTGGAAGTGTATGTCTTTT
>NW_013771889.1:0-768 GCF_000517525.1 Limulus polyphemus
TCCTTACAGGAGAAGTAAATTATTTTATAAACGGCCAGCTATGGCAAGACGTGACTGTTTAATTATACGTGGCTTTTGTTTCAACATATTATGCAGAATAAATAATCTGTTTTATAAACGACCGAATCAGACATGAAACAACTATTTAGTTACATATGGATTTCTTTTTCTATGCTACATACATATAATACATATATTACGCCGGAAAAATAAACAGTTTCATGCATTTTAATTGAACAAGAAAAGGAGGGACATAACGATTATTATTACGAAACAAAGAGGCGGTGAAATTAATAAAAGTACTTAAAATAATCGTGGGATTCCTTTGTAGTTGAAAAATTTAACTGACCCAACCCAGGTGATGATGAAATAAGTATATGACGAATTCTACAGGGTGATTCGACATTTGTTCAGAGCATAAATAAAAGGTATATCGTTCTTTGTAAACCGCCAACAGAGCTTTTGTATGCTAAACAGACAAGTGAGTGTCTGCATAGAGTAAGGTTTTTGCATTAGCAATTTATAGGCTGCTTGAGAATGGGTGCAGCAGGGCAGCGTAAGTGCTGCCCCTACAGTTAGTGCTGTTATAGTACTGGTTATTTATTGCGAGGCTCTGTGTTTAGAATAGGTTATTACTTACAGGGTATTGCCAGAAAAGGACGTTTATCTACAGTAGTGATAATATCTCCAACCATACGTCACTTATACCTGTTCCCACTCACCAAAACATTTCATGCTTGGTGTCGTGCCAGAGCCCCCCCCCCCCCC
>NW_013771890.1:0-765 GCF_000517525.1 Limulus polyphemus
CTTGACTTCAGCTTGATGACACCTGGTTAGTTCAACCTCTCTTTTGCAGCAATGTCTGCAGTCATTTTCGCAGGGTCTTCGACTCAGTCCATCGGCATTACAATGATATTTTCCCTTTCTGTATTCAATATCATAATTATACTGGTCTATCTTTCCAATGCAACGTGCCAGTTGTTCCTGTGGGTTCTTTAATGATCTTAACCAGCGTAATGCAGCATGGTATGTCCTGATGGTAAACCTTGCACCATAGAGGTAAGGATGGAAATATGTCAGACTCTTTACTATAGCAAGGAGTTCCCTCCGTGTTACACAGTTGTTCCTCTCTGGTCTACTTAAAACCCTACTGAAGTAGGCCACTACATGTTCGTTTTCGCCCACTTTCTGAGACAACACTCTTCCAATTCCGACATTACTAGCATCACAATCCAGCATGTACGGCAGTGAGGGATCTGGAAGCTTTAAAAGTGGAACAGAGGCCAATTTTTCTTTCAACGTCTTGAACGAATGCTGGCAAGAAACTGTCCATTCAAACTTCTGGCCTTTTTTAGTCAAATCATGTAGTGGAGCAACTATAGTTGCAAAGTCCTTCACAATCTTCCGGTAATAAGTACAGAGTCCCAAAAAACTTCTTAGCTCTCCCACGTTGTCTGGTGTTGGCCAGTCATGCACTGCTTTCACCTTATCAAGATCAGTTTGTACACCATTCTCACTAACAATGTGGCCTAAGTAAAGCACCTCTTTCTGAAACAAATGACATTTCTTGGG
>NW_013771891.1:0-768 GCF_000517525.1 Limulus polyphemus
TTCTTTCATTAGGCCATCCATGACCTTCTTCATCTCTTGTCGCTTTGCTGGAGCTATTCTCCTTGGAGGGATCTTTATTGGATGGTGATTACCTGTGTTTATTCTGTGCTCCACAAGGTCTGTGCAGCCGAGGTCATGATCTCCTTTTGAAAAGACGTCTGCATAATTCACCAAAAGTTCCCTAACCTGAAGAGCCTGTGATGATGTCAAATGGACTATGCTCTTCTTATAGAGGTCAGTTAAATGTTCTGGGAGAGGATGTCCTTTCTTTATGGTTGTATTTCTTGCCTTAACATTGACTAGCTCTACCTCCTGGCACACACCCAACTATGTCCCTTCCTTAAGTGTCTGCTCACGTTTAGAGAAATTAGCCACTGTTATGGGTACTACTTGATGACTTGGCACAAGTGACTTTCCAATATTCACGTCTGCTGGCCTGGATGGGTCTTCCACTGCTTCCACAAACATTGGGCTTCCTTGGAGATGGTCTTTTATTCTACCCCAAATTATCTTCTCTGACATAGGGGTATTGTAGTTGACTTTACAACAGATGCATCAACAGATGCAGTAACAGTTACCGAAATTTGGCCTTTGTCGTTACCAATCGTCATTTTATCAAAGTTAACTACACACTTTCTCGGTAGTAAGTAGTCCAACCCTAATATGCATGGGTCTTCAATGTCAACCAAGTATACTTTGTGTCTGTCCTTTATGCCCATGAGCTCAATAGTTACCCACACTGGTCCCCACAACCTTGCATAATGTCCT
>NW_013771892.1:0-767 GCF_000517525.1 Limulus polyphemus
AGCTGGCACAGGACTCGGAAAGCATGGACACACAAGGCCTACCCTACTGCACCACTCAATCTCCTCAAGTTCTTACTGAGGGATCAGTTCGTAGATGCCTCGAACAGTCCACAACTGAAAATACAAGTGAAGCAAGCACAGCCCTCTACCATGCAGGATGCAATGGCCAGAGCTCTCGAATTTGAATCCTACATTAAGTCCAGCACAGAAGTACCGAGATTGGTACAGTCATCTGGATTCAAGGCCAGAAAAGGTCAGCTTTCAGAGAAGTTTGAGGGACTTTGCTGGCACTGTAATAAACCTGGGCACAAGAGAGCTCAATGTTGGAAACTTCAACACAGAGGAGGTGCCACAGCAGGAAAGGCTGGTATCCAGAAAGGTTGTTGGAACTGTGGAAAGCACGGACCTTTGAGGAGCCAGTGTAGGAAGAATATTACCAACAAGTCGGCCTCAAGGAGACCAGTAGTGGTTGGTGTTGAGCGAAGCCCACCAACCCCCATCATGAAAGTCCCAACAGCTAGGTCTAAAATGCCAAGCACACACAGTGTCTATGTGACAGGAAAGTTGGATGGCCAAAGGTGCGACTTTGTCATAGACTCTGTATCTCAGCAAACCCTTGTGAGTATCAAGGTGTTAGATCACGAATGAGTGCCAGAAGCCATACAGAAGCTTTATGGTGTGACAGGATATTCTACAAGATTGTGGGGACCAGTTTGGGTAACTATTGAGCTCATGGGCATAAAGGAGAGACAGAAAGTAATACTTGG
>NW_013771893.1:0-847 GCF_000517525.1 Limulus polyphemus
AGGGCTCAATCTTAGGACCTTTTGCTCTTTTTGTATTTACATCAATGACATAGATGAAGGTAATAGTTAACAAATTACTTAAATTTACATTTGATATTAAGGTCTTGGGTGTTAGCAGCTGTGAAAAGGATGCTGCTGATTTACAAAAGTATTTAGATCATTTAGTGAGTTAGGCAAATAAATGGCAAGTGGGTTTTAATTATAATAAATGCAAGATAATGGATGTGGGCTATCATAATTTGAATTATAAGTATAATTTGGATGGGAATAACCTTAACAGTGTTATGAAGGAAAGGGATCTTGGTGTAATAGTCAGTCAGTTTCTAAAGCCATCCAAACAGCGTGCTGTTGTTAGTGGAAGGACAAATAGGATTTTAGGTTGGATCTACAGAAATATTGAATGTCTAAAGAGGTTATAATTTCATTGTATAGGTGTTCAGTCTTGGGCTCCTTACCTTAGGAAAGACATTGAATTGTTGGAAAGGGTTACTAGAATAGTGCCTGGGATGGAGGGGTTGTCATACGAGGAGAGGCTAAAATTTTTCATACTTTTTTTTTCTCAAAAAAAAAAAAGAGTTGGGGGGGGGGAATCTGATTGAGGCATTTAAGATTGTAAAGGAAATTGACAGTGTTGATGGATAATTTTTTTTCATACTTAATAGTGAGAATAGTAGGACTAGAGGATACAAATATAAATTTTGGCAAGGTAGGAGTCATCTTTAGTTAAGACAGTTTCATTTTTCTAACAGGGTGGTTGGCCTTTGGAATCCAGGATGTTGTAGAGGCAGTAAATTTAAGTGAGTTTAAGAAAAACTTGATAAGTATATGAATGATAAGGGCTGGCTTT
>NW_013771894.1:0-768 GCF_000517525.1 Limulus polyphemus
TGTCTTTTCAGTCTGAATGAAGGTACGTAATTTAAAAATAACTACCGTGAAGCTGGATATCTGGGGCACCGTGTAACCTATTTTATTGGATGCCATGACTATCGAAAATATTAAATTCAACCAACCCAGATAAACCTTTGACGTTACGATATCACAGATAGTATTAAAAGCAAAAGAAAACGTGGCCATCAGATGCATAACGGTATTACGTTTCCAAGTGATTCTGCGATATATATATATATACACAAAAAAATACTCTGTTTGCGTATGAATACATCTTTAAAAGTTTAAACACAAATACTTGGATGTAATATTGTGGCAAGTACACAATAGTCTCCATTTTCATCGATCATACTTTTTTCATCTTACAATCAGGTTGTTAATGCCCTAATAAAAGAAATCACTTGGATTTGGAGCAAAAAACATGTCGATGTCCTTATTAACACCTTCCAAATTTGCATACGTTTTCCCCTTAAGTTGGTGTTGCAGCGAACGAAAAAGATGGTAATCTGATGGTGCCATATCTGGAGAATATGGTGGGTAGGGGAAAACTTCCTAACCAAACTCAATAATCTTGTGTTGTGTCAAACGTGCCACATGTGGACGTGCATTGTCATAGAGAAGAACACCTTTCCGATTGACGAGTGAAGGGCGTTTCTAGTGAAGGGATTGGTTTAAGCGTTCCAGTTACTGACTATGGATCTCTGCATTGACAGTTCGCTGTGGATTGGGAGTTTGAAATGAATTACTCCTTTGATGTCCCACCAA
>NW_013771895.1:0-767 GCF_000517525.1 Limulus polyphemus
ACGATATTGTATTGTCCAGATTCAACTTATTACTTTCATGCTTTAGTACATTATTTAAAATCCCCCAAAATCTTTATCATCCATAAAATGCTAATTTTATCTAGTTTTAATTTTTTTTATAATCACATACTCTCCTTATGGTTTCAAGTAATATACAAGACCCGAAAATAATATTTGTAAGTAAACCTAGACAATAAATGAGTATTTTTATTTTTAACTAGGATTTTGTTTATAAAAAGCATTTTAATTTTGTTTCATAAATGTATTTTTAAGTTTATGTTTCTTTGCAGCCATACTTTTGTTTATTGTACCGAATAAATTGTGAGGTTAGCAGTGTGAACTTTGTACATTTGCCATAAACTATCATACCTGTTGGTGGTCACTCTCATTCAGTCCAGGGCAGGTGCATTTCAACATTACTGTTGATATGATAGTAAGAATGCTTTTTGGTACTTGAATATCATTTCTTTGAACTTTCAAACAAGTTTAGTTCAACATATGTCCATGTATGTTGTTTCACTATACAGACAAAACTAATTGCCACTACTAGCAAATGTATGTAATAGTTTACTGTACAGGTGGTTTGAATAACACCGCCTGACCTTAGTTACTTGATACATCCTGTTAGAAGAGATTACCAAACAATACAGACACCATAAATTACAAAGAAAATTACTTTACAGCACTTAAAAGATTAGTCCTGGTCACATTCCTCTCATTATAAGCAAGATTTATGTTGGTATTTGAAACTTAAGCTCTTCAGTGTA
>NW_013771896.1:0-1427 GCF_000517525.1 Limulus polyphemus
CGTTAAACCACGATACATTAATTACCCATTTATCGTTAAACCACGATACATTAATTACCCATTTATCGTTAAACCATGATACAATTGACAAAACATGATGCTAGTTATATGTCATGACAAGATGTGGGTTGTAAGGTATAGCTTGATATAGAAAATATGAAGCTACTTATATGTCAGGACAAGATTTGAGTTGTAAGGTATAGCTTGATGTGACAAAATAATGCTAGTTATATGTCAGGACAAGATGTGAGTTGTAAGGTAGAGCTTGATTTGGCAAAATATGATGCTATTTTTATGTCAGGACAAGATGTGGGCTGTAAGGTAGAGCTTCATTTGACAAAATATGATGCTAGTTATATGTCAGGACAATATGTGAGTTGTAAGGTAGAGCTTGATTTGACAAAATATGATGCTAGTTATAAATCAGGACAAGATGTGAGTTGTAATGTAGAGCTTGAATTGACCAAACATGATGCTAGTTATATGTCAGGACAAGATGTGGGTTGTAAGGTAGAGCTTGATTTGACAAAATATGATGCTAACCCACATCTTGTCCTGACATATAACCATTATTTTTCACATCAAGCTCTACCTCACAACCCACATCTTGTCCTGACATATAAGTAGCCTCATATTTTGTCAAATCAAGCTATACCTTATGCTGGTTATATGTCAGGACAAGATGTGAGTTGTAAGGTAGAGCTTGATTTGACAAAATTTGATGCTATTTATATGTCAGAACATGATGTGGGTTGTAAGGCAGAGCTTCATTTGACAAAATATGATGCTAGTTATATGTCAGGAGAAGATGAGAGTTGTAAGGTAGGGCTTGATTTGACAAAACATGATGCTAGTTATATGTCAGGATAGATGTGATTTGTAAGGTAGAGCTTGATTTGACAAAATATGATGCTAGTTATATGTCAGGACAACATGTAGGTTCTGAGGTAGAGCTTGATTTGACAAAATATGATGCTAGTTATATGTCAGGAAAAGATGTGGGTTGTAACGAAGAGCTTCATTTGACAAAATATGATGTTAGTTATATGTCAGGACAGTATGTGAGTTGTAAGGTAGAGCTTGATTTGACAAAATATGATACTAGTTATTTGTCAGGACAAGATGTGGATTTAAGGTATAGCTTGATTTGACAAAATATGATGCTAGTTATATGTCAGGACAACATGTGGGTTGTAAGGTAGCGCTTGATTTGACAAATTATGATGCTAGTTATATGTCAGGACAAGATGTGGGTGTTAAGGTAGAGCTTGATTTGACAAAATATGAAGCTATTTCTATGTCAGAAAAAAATGTGGGTTGTAAGGTAGAGCTTGATTTGACAAGATATGATGTTAGTTATACTTCAGGACAAGATGTGAGTTGTAAGGTAGAACTTGATTTGACAAAATATGATGCTAGTTATATGT
>NW_013771897.1:0-768 GCF_000517525.1 Limulus polyphemus
GCCTAAGCTTGCAATTCCTTTGTTTGTATTCTACTTACTGGCCTAACCTTGCATTCCTTAATTTGTATTCTACTTACTGGCCTAACCTTGCATTCTTTAATTTGTATTCTACTTACTGGCCTAACCTTGCAATTCCTTTGTTTGTATTCTACAGCTTCACAAGTTATCTTCTAGACTGAGGCAGTCTTCTATTTAAGCCAATCTTACAGCTTCACAAGTTATCCTCTAGGCTGAGGCAGTCTTCTATTGAAGTCAATCTTACAGCTTCACAAGTTATCTTCTAGGCTGAGGCAGTCTTCTACTGAAGTCAATCTTACAGCTTCACAAGTTATCTTCTAGGCTGAGGCAGTCTTCTACTGAAGTCACTCTTACAGCTTCACAAGTTATAGTCCAAGCTCAGGCAGTCTTCTATTGAAGTCAATCTTACAGCTTCACAAGTTATCTTCTAGGCTGAGACAGTCTTCTACTGAAGTCAATCTTACAGCTTCACAAGTTATCTTCTAAGCTGAGGCAGTCTTCTATTGAAGTCAATCTTACAGCTTCACAAGTTATATTCAATGCTGAGGCAGTCTTCAATTTAAGTCAATCTTACAGCTTCACAAGTTATAGTCCAAGCTCAGGCAGTCTCCTATTGATGTCAATCTTACAGCTTCACAAGTTATATTCCAAGCTGAGGCAGTCTTCTATTTAAGTCAATCTTACAGCTTCACAAGTTATCTTCTAGACTGAGGCAGTCTTCTATTTAAGCCAATCTTACAGCTTCACAAG
>NW_013771898.1:0-917 GCF_000517525.1 Limulus polyphemus
GACCCTCAGATTGTGAGTCGAGCGCCTTATCCACCTGGCCATGCCGGGCACTGGAGGAAAAGAAAGGAAACACGAAGAACGAGAAAATAAACAAGAAAACCAGCACCAGTGGCAACTGAAACAAGAACAGAAACAGGAAAAAAGTCTCCAACAGTTGAGAGAAAACCAGCATACATAAATGGAAAATACTAGTAAATTTCAAAGTGAATTAAATACATTAAAGGACGATTTACTGTCTTTTACACAAGAAGGATATACTAACCATGGACCTAATCAGCCCCAGACAACAGAAAGCCCCTTCCAGATCCTGCAGCTAAACACCAATGCAGACATCTTCAGTCCTGCCAGAAGTCACATTCCAGACACGAGTGTCAGCAATAGGGGTGATCTAGTATGAAGGAAGCCACAGGAATTCGATGGGAAGGCACCATGGGAAGCATATAGAGCACAATTTGAGCTCCTGGTAGAAATGAATGGATGGATAGAGGAGAAGAAAGCAGCGTACCTGGCAATGAGCTTGAAGTGACAACCACTGGAAATACTTGCACAGTTGTCAGCAGATGACAAGCACAAATATAGAGCACTGGTAACTGGTCTACAGTTTGTTTACCGAGGACCTGAGAAGAGCTCAGGTATGGAACGCAAAATCAGTCCAAAGTCTACAAGGCTAGGTTTAGGATGATAGTCCGTGCTAAAGGGGAGAGCCTGCAAGAGCTGGCACAGGACTTGGAAAGCATGGCACACAAGCCCTACCCAACTGCACCACCTGTCCTCCTCAAGTTGTTGCTGATAGATCAGTTTGTAGACGCCTTGGACAGTCCACAACTTAAGATACAAGTGAAGCAAGCGCACTCCTCTACTATACAGGATACAATGGGCAGAGTTCTTGAATTCGAATCTTACGTTAAGTCCAGCAG
>NW_013771899.1:0-768 GCF_000517525.1 Limulus polyphemus
ATTTATATATTTCTTTTATTTGATAGTGAAAAACGGAAAAACAAGTTAATTGGGTAGATGAAATCTTTCAAAAAACATGGGGTCCGTGGGGAAAAAATAAAAAGTGGTGGTGAAAAGGTTGGGAACCGCTGACCTAGACGGAACAATGGTATGGTCGATATGTCATGAAAACAGAATCTCCCCGAGATACATACATTATGAATAGAATGGGACTAACCATCCCTCCCTGGGGGGAAAACCTGCCTCTGGAATAAAGTACTTATAGTAGGTACCTTCACATTAATTCTACATTTTCTATTGTCCAATAAAGTTAGATAACCAGCGAATAATTCCTCGCTGTATGTCAATTTGATACACAGCACAACACTCCTTCACTGAGCCGTGTCACAAACTTATCCGCTGTACGATCTTTCTTCGCAAGCATCTCGCGTAGAAATGTGTGGCCAAACATTTCTGGTCAGGAATGCATTCCCAATTTTTTACCTTTATAATCATAAGAAAAGAGTTGTTGATTTACGTTTTTTCGTTATACGTTACGTGTCTCCAAGAACGTATTCCTTTCGTACCTGTACTACAGTTGTTGTATGTAATTAAAATGTGATCTGGAATTTCCACAAACAGTGACAAATATTTAAACAATAAATTGTTACAAAAATACATTTAACTTATCACACATATCAATAAAGTGAGACATTTAATAGAAGGCTGATTTAATCTAACATTTAAAAAGGTCAGGTCATTATTGACTGAACAACCACTTTAATTTCG
>NW_013771900.1:0-768 GCF_000517525.1 Limulus polyphemus
AAATTACTCTAAGATCTCTAAAGGACAAAGAAGGAAGTTGAACTCCCTCAAGCAAGGCATCACTGTAATAGATCCCAGCAACAAACCAACCAAGAGACAGATGAATTCAGGAAAACTGAGTTTCATTAAGATGAACAGTGGCATCAGATCTAGAACACCAAATAGGAAGAGGAGGATCTAACCTCTAAAAATTCAAATATGGGTTCTCCAAGTGATGGAAAGCTATGGCAAGCTGATCCAATAAACAAAGACAAGGCATGGCAGCACCCTCTCTCAACTGATCAGCAAATCTTCTAGTATGCACAGGTCTGGAAAAGGTGGAAAGACCAGGTAATTAGTCTACTGACACCAACAAAGAAGGAGAAGAGTTATAAGCTACAGGAGAAATGCCCGAGACATTAAAAACTTGATGTACTAGTTGCAAAAATGGTGCAGGATGCGGGATGTCCATCTTAGGCTTGTGATAAGCTGTCTGAGCAAAGGAAAGTGCTGAAAAAATAGAGTCCCAATTCTCGCCAGTCCACACCTGATTCTCTGCAAGTTCAGCCTTTGAGCCTACAGGAGAAAAACATCAGACCTCATGTAAAACTCCACCTCTCTGCATACAAGGGACTGGATATCCTCTACAGAAAGGGGCACTCCCCCTGATGCTCGGGTAGTGCTAGACTGTAGAGGTGGCAGAGTAGGAGCACAAGGCAACTCTGTTTCAGAGACGTGAATTTGTAAATTCATATCAAAAACATCTCAGAAATAATTTTTTTTTGTGAA
>NW_013771901.1:0-768 GCF_000517525.1 Limulus polyphemus
ATAAATCGTTTCCTCCATATCATTATTACCTATGTTTTTCACAATTGCAATAAAAATACATGAGTATTATTTCGTTACCTAAATAATGTGAAAGAAATAAAAAAGTAAAAACGATAAAACATCGTGACTGATAGATCGAAATAGTTCTATACTGAAGTTGTTAAAAAAAATATTTCAGGTTCTTTAATCTATCTGTTGTTTTTGTTTTTCGTCTGTAAGACTAAAATGATTTTTTTTCTCAAACAACTTTATTACCAGGTTAATGTAACAGATTCAACAAAGAAAATATTTCGCTCCACAACGACTGTAATATTTCACTGTAATATACTGTGCTAAAAAAGCTAAAATCACATTTATACAGCTGTGTATTGAAATAAATCGTTTCCTCCATATCATTATTACCTATGTTTTTCACAATTGCAATAAAAATACATGAGTATTATTTCGTTACCTAAATAATGTGAAAGAAATAAAAAAGTAAAAACGATAAAACATCGTGACTGATAGATCGAAATAGTTCTATACTGAAGTTATTAAAAAAATATTTCAGGTTCTTTAATCTATCTGTTGTTTTGTAAAGCAAAAAAGTAAGAAAAGTTATTAAAAATCAGAATATATATATTACTTTTTAGAAAATATTCTTCGTTTATATATGTATGTATATATATAATAAATGGCAATATTTTAAGTGAATAAAATTCAGAGTGCAACAACAAACGCGTTACATTACAAGCACTTGCAAGTTCAGAGTACAACAACAAACGCGTT
>NW_013771902.1:0-768 GCF_000517525.1 Limulus polyphemus
GGGAAACTGCAGATGGGAAAGTGACGACTTGGCAAACAGTTATACCGAGAAAGTTACGGGAAGTTGTGCTGCGTCAATCCCATGATACTTTAACAGGAGGACATCTTGGAGTTAAGAAAACATTGAGTCACCTACGACAGAGATTTTACTGGATAGGTATGAGGCAAGATGTGGAAGAATGGAGCAGAACATGCAGTACATGTTGTGCTAAAAGGGGACCCAAGCATAAGGGACGTGAACCAATGAAGTTTTATCAACTTGGCACACCAATGGAAAGAGTAGCCGTTGACATTGCTGGTCCTTTGCCTCAAACTCTTACTGGAAACAAGTACATTTGTGTGGTGATGGATGATTTCACCAAATGGCCTGAGGCATATGCAATACCAAATCAGAAAGCTACAACTGTAGCTTCGGCTATTAGTGATTTCTTCTTCAGATTTGGTATGCCATACGAACTGCATTCAGATCAAGGCCGTAACAAGCTTTGGCGTTATCACGGTCCAGGACATTTCAGTTGGGATGAAGTGAACAACGTAACAAATGACGCTGTTAAAGATGTATCACCTCAAAAAGCCACTGTCGAAGAAGAAACTCTACTCGGTTTTGAGAAGGGAACAGTGAAGCCCTTGATGAAGTTACTACCACTGGTGTGACTGTTACCTGTGATAGGACATTTCCTGATGAAGCAGATGAACCCCACATGAGGCAGAAGCCAACGAGATGGAGACCAGTACAGAAGAAGATACGTCCCGTAAAATTAA
Organism: Limulus polyphemus; assembly: GCF_000517525.1. Lineage (NCBI taxonomy): Eukaryota > Metazoa > Arthropoda > Merostomata > Xiphosura > Limulidae > Limulus > Limulus polyphemus. Next base: position 762 of record NW_013771902.1, read on the forward strand.
GAGACCT
>NW_013771903.1:0-805 GCF_000517525.1 Limulus polyphemus
AGAATTTATACGAACCAAAGTCATCCTTAGTGTTATTTGGTACAAAAACTCCATCAACACCTAAGTGTAACTCTAGTTACCGAATTTATAACCAACATACCCATCTTTAGCCTTACTTGGTACAACTACTCCATGAACACCTAGGAGTAAATATAGTTACCGAATTTATTACCACCATACTCATTTTTATCGTTACTTGGTACAACTACTCCATGAACACCTAGGTGTAACTATAGTTACCGAATTAATATCCAACATACTCATCTTTAGCCTTACTTGCTACAACAACTCCATGAACACTTAGGTGTAACTCTAGTTACGGAATTTATAACCATCATACTCATCTTTAGTCTTCTTGGTACAACTACTCCATGTACACCTAGGTGTAACTCTAGTTTTCGAATTTATAACCATACTCATATTTAGCCTTACTTGGTACAACTACTCCATGAATATTTACGTGTAACTCTAGTTACCGAATTTATAACCACCATATTCATCTTTAGCCTTACTTAGTACAACTACTCCATGAACACTTAGGTGTAACTCTAGTTACGGAATTTATAACCACCATACTCATCTTTAGCCTTACTTAGTACAATTACTCCATGTACACCTAGGTGTAACTCTAGTTACAGAATTTATAACCACCATTCTCATATTTAGCCTTACTTGGTACAACTACTCCACGAACACCTAGATGTAACTCTAATTACCGAATTTATAACCACCATACTCATCTTTAGCCTTACATGATACAACTACTTCATCAACACTTAGGTGTAACTCTAGTTACAGAATTTAG
>NW_013771904.1:0-768 GCF_000517525.1 Limulus polyphemus
GGTCATGATCTGCTTTCGAAAAGACGTCTGCATAATTCGCCAAAAGCTCTTTTACCTGAAGAGCCTGTGTTGATACCAAATGGACTATGCTCTTCTTATAGAGGTCAGTTAAATGTTCTGGAAGTGTATGTCCTTTCTTTATAGTTGTATTTCTTGCTTTAACATTGACTGGCTCTACCTCCTGGCACACACACGCAATGATGCCCCTTCCTTAAGTGTATGCTCACATTTAGAGAAATTGACCACTGTTATAGGTACTACTTGATCACCTGCCACAAGTGACCTTCCAATCTTCAAATCCGCTAGCCTGGATGGGTCTTCCACTGCTTCCACAAGCATTGTGCTTCCTTGGGGATATTCTTTTATCCTACCCCAAATTATCTTCTTTGACATAGGGGGTATTGTAGTTGACTTAAGTGCTGTGACATGCAAATCAATGTATGCAGCAACACTTACTGGAATCTGGCCTTTGTTGTTTCCAAACGTCATTTTATCGAAGTTAACTACACACTTCCTCGGTAGTAAATAGTCCAATCCTAATATGCATTGGTCTTCAATGTCAGCCAAGTATACTTTCTGTCTGTTCTTCATGTCCATGAGCTCAATAGTTACCCACACTGATCCCCACAACCTTGCATAATGTCCTGTCACGCCACAGAGCTCCTGTACAGCTTCTGGTACTCCTTTGTGATCCAGAAACGTGAAACTCACAAGGGTTTGCTGAGATGCAGAATCTATGACAAAGTCGCACCTTTGGCCATCCAGCTT
>NW_013771905.1:0-768 GCF_000517525.1 Limulus polyphemus
AAAGAATAAACCAGGACTTCTATCGGTAAAGTTTCTTCGGAAAGAATTTTTACGGAAAATTAACGAACGAACGGAGACGTAACATGAGTATCCGACACTTTCATGACAAAACTTTGTCGAAATGTTGTACATTTGCTGTTGTGTTAAACTTATATTAAAGTTTTTCTTCATTACCCATTCAAGCAGTCTCCAACAGTACTATTATATTTATATTAATTAGAAGTTACATCTCTTACAGTAAGGAAATATATTTTTTAAACAGAACGTTTTGATCACTGGTACATTCATTTTGAAGTACACAGGTTTTTAACAGTAAAGAATATTTTAATTTCTGTAGTGCGCATTGGCGTATAAAAGACATTTTAATACTAGAAATGAACGACCTTAATACAACAAAATATTTTTTAATTGGGCAGTCAAGGTTTTGCTTTACAGCTTTTTCAGGAGTGTTATCATAAATCTAACTGACAGTACAAAGCTTCAAATGATTTCAATAATAAATTTTGTAGTCGTTTTAATTTTCAACTATGAATTTAATTTTTTATGTGTAAGGTATTTATGTATTGAAGGAATTTTGTTTGTTCATTTTGACAGAACCGTAAGAAACGTCATCTTCGTATCTAAGCCAAAATGAAGACTGCTATAAGAAAAGAGATTGTGGCATGTTGTTTTATGCGTTGTAAGAATAGAGCGGCCAAAGTACCTGATTTTCCATGGCAAATCAATACAACAATACTGTTGCGTCAGCGAGTCACATGACCACCGTGA
>NW_013771906.1:0-770 GCF_000517525.1 Limulus polyphemus
CCTGAGAAGTGCAAATGTGTACCCCAGGTTGGGAATGTCTGGTCTAGACATTGCCCGTTCCGTATAGTGTAGGATTTTGGCTCCTGTACAGATACTACTAATCAATTAATTAAAGCTTTAAGGAGTTTTGTTTAACTGAGATTTTGAATTTCTAAAAATGATTAGTGTGTAACTCAATTCTCGTTGTTGTTATTGTTGTTGTTTTTTTGCAATTAGTAATTATCGATAGAATTATTAAAGGGCATTTTTTTTGTGTGACTCGGTGGCGCAATGGTAGCGCGTTTGATTTCAGATCAGAAGGCTGCGTGTTTGAGTCACGTCCGGGTCCAGTTTATTTTGCATTTGGTTTTTAACCACAGGTATTGTTGGAAAATAACGAAGATGTTTGATTTCTTCCTGATTACGTTCTTACCTAATCAAAGTTCATCACTAAATATTGAAATAAACCCAATTATAATTTGACCCAAAGTTGAAGTCTTCAGGGACAAAACACTCGAACTTTTTAGGAGTATAATAGACCTGAAATGTATAGTAGATAATTCAAATTTAACTTACAATGAAGTCAATCCAAGCAATTTGCTCGTAATCTGTTTGTTTTGTTTTTTTCCCCACTCACATCACGTAAAGTCAAAACTTGATGGTCAGTTATTCGTTCACTCGGACATCTATTCAGAATTCTCTTAAAACTTCAAGTACTTTTCGCTAAATGTAACGTGACTCGGTGGCGCAATGGTAGCGAGTCTTACTCCAGGTCAGAAGGCTGCGTGCCC
>NW_013771907.1:0-767 GCF_000517525.1 Limulus polyphemus
TTTTGAAACATTTCAAACCTTTGTAATGGAGAATGAAGCAAAAGTTGATGATGATATAATCATTGAGATATCTGAACACTTGAATAAGCTGAAAGAGAGTTTTGAGTTTTATTTCCTTGAAGAAATGAAAAATATCCAAGAGAAAAATGGATTATGAACCCCTTTCAGCCTTTCATAACGAGAAGGATATCGACAAAAGCTGAGGAAGAATTTTTTGATTTATCTGAGGACGTTTCGTTAGAAATGAACTTTAACAGCAGAAAACTGATACAGTTCTGGGTGTCTGTTCGAAAACCGTACCCAATCCTTTCCACTGAAGCTTTTGAAGGTACTTCTCCCTTTCTCATCTTCATATCATTGTGAAGTTGTAGGAATCAAAAACAAATTCCGAAATAAACTTCAATTGTCAAATTCCTTACGCCTGAAACTAACCCACATTGATGTTGATGTCAATAATATTTTTTATATTCTTTCATATGTTTTTGCCCAGTAAATTTGAGTGGGTCGCCATAAGCTGTGGTCATGAATAGTGGGTCGCGATTCTAAAAAGTTTGGGAACTCCTGGCTTAACCCATTACCTACAGTAGCCATTTTGTCTTATTGTGAGGGCAAAATCACATTTCTGAATTGATAAAATTATAGAGAACTTATCTTTTATTGGATTTCAGATTTTATTTTTGTAAATAGTAGCATAACATTCAATTATTTGTACAAAATTGTATTATTTAATGAAGTTCAAAGAGAAATTTAATAAAAAAATCCCAAAA
>NW_013771908.1:0-768 GCF_000517525.1 Limulus polyphemus
ACGCCCATAAAAACCGCAAAATGCAAAACTGAAAATTTGTATGTACCTCCGCATGGACCAAATTAACCTCCATATCAATTTTGGTGAAGATCCAACCCCTACTATTATATTTATGTAGACTAGCTGGAGTACTCTTTGGATTTACAACGCTAAAATCAGGTGTTCGATTCCCCTCGGTGAACACAGCAGATAGCCTGACGTGGCTTTGCTACAAAAAAACACATTCTCTTCTTGGCCCGGCATGGCCAGATGGTTAGGGAACTCGACTCGCCATCTGCGGGTCGCGGGTTCGAATCCCACCAAACAAGCTCGCCCTTTCAGCCGTGGGGGTGTTATAATGTGTCGGTCAATCCCACTATTCGTTGGTAAAAGAGTAGCACAAGAGTTGGCGGTGATTACTAGTTGCCTTCCCTCTAGTCTTACACTGCTAAATTAGGGACGGCTAGCGCAGATAGCCCTCGTGTAGTTTTGCGAAAATTCAAAAAACAAACAAATTATTAACAAAACAAAAAAACCAAGAAGGTAGCGAAGGGTCACTAGCTTCCAGCTATTTATCGAAATCGATAACTGTCTTCATGAGAAAGAAGACCGAATAAACTGGAATCACTGCACTCGACGATATGCCCGTGAAGTCCTTCGATCGAGTTTTGTGGCTTTGGACTGCTTAAGCGTGCTCTTGTAAATCGAAGATCTGAAAAATTAGCCGGTTTATGGAAATGTGCACACAAAATAGAAACAATTCTGACTTGGCTTTCTCTTATTTAAATT
>NW_013771909.1:0-766 GCF_000517525.1 Limulus polyphemus
CATGCCATACGAACTGCATTCAGATCAAGGCCGCAACTTTGAATCGGCTGTGTTCCAAGAATGCTGCAAGTTGTTTAGCATCAGAAAGACGAGGACAACGCCACTTCACCCACAGTCCGATGGGATGGTAGAAAAGTACAACTGGACACTGGGACAGGAATTGGCAAAGTTTTGTAATAGTCGCCAAGATGACTGGGTTGTTTTACTACCTCCATTGCTGATGGCTTATAGGACAGCAGAGCATGAAGCTACTGGATACACTCCAGCAAAGTTAATGTTTGGTCGGGAACTTCGGTTGCCAGTGGATCTGTTAACAGGACGCCCACCTTATGAAGAGTTTCCTGAAAATGTGTCAGAGTTTGTGAAAGTGTTAACAGAAAGGATGAATGATATTCACCATCAAGTGCATTCAAACTTTAAAACGTCTGCTGATTCGATGAAGTTATCTTATGATAAGAGATCTACTGAAGTTAGCTTTGTACCAGGAGACAAGGTGTGGTTGTATAATCCCAGGAAGACCAAAAGGAAGTCTCCTAAGTTGTCTTCTCCATGGGAAGGCCTATATGACATAGTGGATCGTCTCTCAGACGTGACTTTCCGGATAAAATGTGGTCAGGGAGGTAAGCCAAAGGTGGTGCATGCCAACAGGCTTTGGCGTTATCACGGTCCAGGACATTTCAATTGGGATGAAGTGAACAATGGAACAAATGATGCTGCTGAAGACGTTTCACCTGAAAAAGCCACTGTCGAAGAAGAAACTCTATTC
>NW_013771910.1:0-1533 GCF_000517525.1 Limulus polyphemus
TTGATATTGTCTAGAAGTGACTAGGACTCGATTATTGGTATTGTCTCGAGAGGTGACTAGGACTCGATTATTGGTATTGTTTCTAGAGGTAACTAGGACTCGAGTGCTGCTATTTATTTGTCAATAGAGGTGTCTAAGACTCTATTGTTGGTATTGTCTCTAGAGGTGACTAGGACTCGAGTGTTGGTATTAAGTTGTCACTAGAGGTGACTAGGACTCGATTGTTGGTATTGTCTAGAGGTGACTAGGACTCGATTGTTGGTATTGTCTAGAGGTGAGTAGGACTCGATTATTGGTATTGTCTCTAGAGGTTACTAGGACTCGATTTTTGGTGTTGTCTGTAGAGGTGACTAGGAATGGAGTTTTGCTATTAGGTTGTTCATAGAGGTGAATAGGACTCTGTTGTTGGTATTGTCACTAGAGGTGACTAGGACTGTAGTGTTGCTATAAATTTGTCAAAAGAGGTAACTAGGACTCGATTATTGGTGTTGTCTCTAGAGGTAACTAGGACTCGAGTGCTGCTATTAATTTGTCACTAAACAAGACTGGGACTCTATTGTTGGTATTGTCTAGAGGTGAGTAGGAATCGATTATTGGTATTGTCTCTAGAGGTGACCAGGACTCGAGTGTTGCTATTAAGTTGTCACTAAAGGTGACTAGGACTCGATTATTGGTATTAACTCTAGAGGTGAATAAAAATCGAGTGTTGCTATTAAGTTGTCACTAAAGGTGACAAGGACTCGACTATTGGTATTATCTCTAGAAGTGACCAGGACTCGAGTGTTGCAATTAAGTTGTCACTAAAGGTGACTGGGACTCCATTGTTTGTGTTTACTCTAGAGGTGACTAGGACTCGATCGTTGGTGTGGTCTCTAGAGGTGACCAGGACTGTGTTGATGGTATTGTCTCTAGAGGTGACCAGACCTGGAGTGTTGCTATTAAGTTGTTACTAGACGTGACCAGGACTCTATTATAGGTATTGTCTCTATAGGTGACTAAGAATCGAGTGTTTCTATTAAGTTGTCACTAAAGGTGACTAGGAATCGATTATAGGTATTGTCTCTAGAAGTGACCAGGACACGAGTGTTGCTATTAAGTTGTCACTAAAAGTGACTAGGACTCGATTGTTGATATTGTTTCTATATTTGACTAGGACTCGATCGTTGGTGTGGTCTCTAGTGTTGACCAGGACTATATTGTTGGTATTGTCTCTAGAGGTGAAAAGGACTGGAGTGTTGCTATTAAGTTGTCATTAGAGGTGAATAGTACTCGATTGTTGGTATTGTCTAGAGGTGACTAGGACTCGATTGTTGGTATTGTCTACAAATGACTAGGAATCGATTATTGGTATTGTCTCTAGAGGTGACCAGGACTTGAGTGTTGCTATTAAGTTGACACTACAGGTGTTTGGGACTCGATTGTTGGTATTGTCTCTAGAAGTGACTAGGAATCGAGTGTTGCTATTAAGTTGTCACTAACGGTGACTGGGACTCGATTATTGGTATTGTCTCTAGAAGTAACTAGGACTTTATT
>NW_013771911.1:0-768 GCF_000517525.1 Limulus polyphemus
CATTTACATACAAAATTCTAACTTTCTAGTATTACTATTACGATTTTTGTGGTCGCTTTATGTTACTCTTTTATTGGCTTGCCTAAAGGCGTATATCTACTGCAGTGAAGTTTTTGGTTACTGATTATTTCTCGATTTCTTGTTACCAGAGGATCCTCAATTGTTAGTTCTTCTCCAATTTTGGCATGTAGGTACTTTTTATCTTTGAGCAATTACATGCATAGTTTCACCTTCCTACTATTCGTTTTAAGGGAGTTATGGAATTTTTAGCATTTTGTGCTTTTACATCGTCCCATCTAGACGAATCTTCTTCAAATTTAATATGAAGGTTCGTGGAAACCTTGAGCATCTACATACAAAATTCTAACTTTCTAGTTTTACTTTTACGATTCTTTTGGTCGTTTTATGTTACTCTTTTATTGGTTTCCCTGAAAGCATATGTGTACTGTATTGAAGCTTTTGTTTACTGATTGTTTCTCGATTACTTGTTACCAGAGGATCCTGAATTGATAGTTCTTCTCCAATTTTGGCATGTAGGTACACTTTATCGTTGAGCAGTTACATGCATAATTTCACCTTTCTACTATTCGTTTTAAGGGAGTTATAGAAGGTTTTGCGTTTTGTACAGGTACTTCGTCCCATTTAGACGAATCTTCGTCAAATTTGATATGAAGGTTCGTGGAAACCTTGAGCATTTACATACAAAATTCTAACTTTCTAGTATTGCTATTACGATTTTCATGATCGCTTTATGTTTCTCTTTTATTG
>NW_013771912.1:0-934 GCF_000517525.1 Limulus polyphemus
CCCTATTGGCCAGTACTAAATACAACCTCTACATAAAATGACAGTTACTATAATAAGCACCACCCACATTCATATTGTAAAATCCAGAGAACAACGTTTCATCACGTGCTTTCCTTATCATCCTATGATTTGTCAAATGGGAGATACAGCAATTGGAATAATTGGTACTGAAACTGACACTTTCGACTAGGATTGGCTAAAAGGTTTACAACTGAGGTTTAACATGCCCAGACGCAGTTTTATAAAGAAAACACACTAGAGAAAGGTTTAGATACCAATCATAGATGGCAGAACCAGTGCTGAGGTGAAAGGAAATATCTTAGAAAAATTTTTGAAAATAACATTTCTTCTTAGAGGGCGCTTATTTACAGTCTAAAACGTATTTTAGGAATTATTTCATTAAATTCCTCTTTAAACTTCATTAAAGAATACAATTTTGTACAAATAATTGAATGTTATGCTACTATTTATAAAAATAAAATCAGAAATCCATTAAAAGATAAGTTCTCTATCATTTTTTCAATGCACAAATGCACACTTGCATTGCCTACTAAGAAAGTTAGTACCAGTAGTCATCGGGTTAAATCTCATAGCATTATACATCTATATACATATATTTATTACTTTTTTCATTAACTTTTCAGCTGTGTCGGACTAACATTACAGAAGTTACAATTACGCGATGTACGTGCACTCATGTTACTGTATCAAATAGTATAAAACTTGCCTTTACAAAGTGACTTGTCTTGGGTTTGTTCTAGCGAACCAGTATTTAAAATATAGTCACATTTTGGTTATCATACATTACACAGCGTGGTCACAAGTAAATAGACACCACCTTTTCAGAAAAAATGAAATTTTTCAGTCATATTCATATGAATTGATATATTTACAATTTAAATAATATCTAGTAGATCTTCCTTTCGCTTTGTGG
>NW_013771913.1:0-761 GCF_000517525.1 Limulus polyphemus
GGGGGTTGGTGGATGTCCCTCAACACCAACCACTACTGGTCTCCTTGAGGCTGACTTATTGGTAATATTCTTCTTACACTGGCTCTTCATATGTCCTTGCTTTCCACAGTTCCAACAACCTTTCTGGGTAGCAGGCATCTTCCCTGTGTTTAAGTTTCCAGCATTGAGCTTTCTTGTGCCCAGGTTTGTTACAGTGCCAGCAAAGTCCCTCAAATCTCTCTGAAAGCTGACCTTTCCTGGCCTTGAATCCTGATGACTGTACCACCCTTGGTACCTCTACTGTACTTAACATAGGATTCAAATTCAAGAGCTCTGGCCATTGCATCCTGCATACTAGAGGGGTGTGCTTGCTTCACTTGTATTTTCAGTTGTGAACTGTCCAAGGCATCTACAAACTGATCTTTCAGTAACAACTTGAGGACATCGGGTGACGCAGTTGGGTAGGCCTCCTGTGCCAGCTCTTGCAGGCTCTCCCCTTTAACACGGACTCTCGTCCTAAACCTAGCCCTGTAGACTTCGGACTGATTTTGAGTTCCATACCTGAGCTCTAGAGCAGCTACCAGTGCTCTATAGTTGTGTCTGTCGTCTACTGACAACTGTCCAAGTATTTCCAGTGGTTGTCCCTTCAAGCTCGTTGCCAGATATACTGCTTTCTGCTCCTTTGCCCATCCATTCATCTCTGCCAGGAGCTCAAATTGTGCTCTATATGCTTCACACGGTGCCTTCCCATCAAATTCCTGTGGCTTTTACATACTAGATCA
>NW_013771914.1:0-825 GCF_000517525.1 Limulus polyphemus
AGTAGCCCAGGAGTTGGCGGTGGGTGGCGTTGACTAGCTGCTTTCCCTCTAGTCTAATACTGCTAACTGTAGGACGGCTAGCGCAGATAGCCCTCGTCTAGCTTTGCGAGAAATTCGAAACAAACCAATTAATTAATTAATTTACGGGTACGCTAAAAAAAAAAGGCACTGGTTTCGACGAACAGAAATAGTTTCTATATGAAGTGTCTCTATTATCCACGATTTTCTTACGACACTAATTTTTGAAATAGCTTTCTGGTTTAAAATATGTATTGTGTGTGTGTGTATTTCTTGCTTGTTTCAAAGCTAAGTCACAATGTGCTGTCTGAGTTGTGTCCGTCGCCGGAGTATTTTGCGTTTCTTTTAATTAACCATCTTACACGCTATTTTATAACCGGTTTCGTCATGGTTAATATCGTAACAACATTGGCTTAACCCTGAAACCTACTTTTTTTTTATTATAGCAGACGTACTTAGTAAAAAAAAAAAACTAGTTTTAAGTATTTGATCCTATAAAAGTCAGTACTGATCAGTTTGATAGTACTTTAACGTTCATTCACCTCCACGCCACCCCCAGTATTCATTTCTAGGGTTTATCTTGAGGGTCAGTCTCCAGCATTATAAAAATAATTGTGTTAATTTCATGTAATCAGGAAATAAATGGATAAAATTCAACTCAAAATCATGTAAGTAGACTGTATACTGACATCAGTGAATCATGTAAGGAACGTGTAAAACTACATACAAGTATACTGTATACTAACATCAGTAAATCATGTAAGGAACGTGTAACACTACATACAAGTATACTGTATACTGACATCA
>NW_013771915.1:0-2220 GCF_000517525.1 Limulus polyphemus
ATGAACCTACTTTAATGAATTGTAATTAAAATGTTTAACAATTCAAATCTTAGGTAGTTTTATAAGACAATGTTTTCTTTGAAGGCATTTTGCAGTTAGATATTAAAGCATGTAAGAAGATTATTTTTTGAAATATAGACTAAAAACACAATGAGCAAAATAATACGGTATCAAAAACAAATAACTATGAAAAATTAAATATCTATTAAACAAAGCTTCGTCTCTAAAACAGCTAAAAAGCTGGAGAAAAGTGAAAAAATAAGTATGCGTATGTGATTAATACAACAATTATTTAAACAAGTTACATCCAACTAAGTTGCATGTTTACGAACTGATTTATAGAACAACATCGAAGACTTACGATCTTCATTGTCTCAGCATTCCATATTTTAATGGTCCCATCAAAACTTCCTGTTGCTAAAACACTGAAGTCACTTGGTTTGAACTGACAGTCAAAAATGGTTTCAATATGACTCTGGAAAACAAAATGTTACAAGGTATTGACTTCCACAACAGATATTAAAGATATTCAAGATATTAAATTTAACTGTTAGGATATCAAAGTGTAGTATGATATTAAATTTAACTGTTAGGATATCAAAGTGTAGTATGATATTAAATTTAACTGTTAGGATATCAAAGTGTAGTATGTTGATAGGACTGTGGACAAATGAAATAAGTGAAATGTACTTAAAAGTGAAACTGTGTTGAAATTACAAAAGAAAAATTGCACAACCAGCAGGCAACAAAACAGAGTGAGAGGACTTCCATGTCAAGTCTTGACTCTCTCGGTGAAACGAACTTAGAGGGTAGGGCAATTCTTATGTGAAAACTACATTCTGACTGTCACTGACCGGTTAGAAGACAGACACTAGAATATCTTTTCCATGTAATTGTCACAGGGTGTCCCTCACACACCTATCCCCATACAACAGGAGATCAGTTCCCTGACCAGCCGTGCTACTAAAAAAAGTAATACATCACGGCGACACCTTATCACCAGAAAAATGTTATCGAGCAACATATTATTATCACCAGATATCTTATTAAGGCTCCTTCTTATCAAGCGACTTTTCCTCAATATTTTATAAAATTTCACTAAGTGTGACATGTTATTCCCTAACGATTATGTCGAACATTTACATTTTCAATAAAGAATTATTATTGAACAACAGTTGTTTTTTTTTCTTACATTGACATTTAATTAATTGATTGTTTTGGTTTTTTTTTACTTGAGCTTTAATTGTCATCGGAAAGTACAAAATATAGAATGAATAAACATACTACACTTTGATATCCTAACAGTTAAATTTAATATCATACAACACTTTGACATCCTAACAGTAAAATTTAATATCATGCTACAGTTTGATATCCTAACAGTTAAATTTAATATCCTAACAATTAAATTTAATATCGCTCCAATGAAGCGCTTTATTGTTTGGACTGTAATTCCACATCTTGTCCACAGTCCTATCAACACCTGACAGTCAGTAGCAACATACTTTGCTCCAATGAAGCACTTTATTGTTTGGACTGTAATTCCACGTACTGACTGTCAGGTGTTGATAGGACTGTGGACAAGAGTAACATACTTTACTCCAATGAAGTGCTTTATTGTTTGGACTGTAATTCCACGTCTTGTTCCTTTCATTCCACCTTCAGCAAATCAATACTCACATCCTCCTATATATCAGTTTAACAAACCCTGCTTCTGTAGAGACTGTGAAATAAGAATATCCTAGAAACACTGTAAAATAAAGTGATTTTTATCTATTAAGACTCCAAGTATGTGTTACCATGTATTAACCCGCACAATTATACATGGACTTACCATGTATTAACCCGCACAATTATACATAGACTTACCATGTACTAGCCCACACAATTATACATGGACTTACCATGTATTAACCCACACAATTACACATGGACTTACTATGTATTAACCCACACAATTACACATGGACTTACCATGTATTAACTCACACAATTACACATGGACTTACCATGTATTAACCCACACAATGACACATGGACTTACCATGTATTAACTCACACAATTACACACAGACTTACCATGTATTAACACACACAATTATACATGGACTTACCATGTATTAGCCCACACAATTATATATGGACTTACCATGTACTAGCCCACACAATTACACATGGACTTACCATGTATTAACCCACATAATTACACATGGACTTACC
>NW_013771916.1:0-766 GCF_000517525.1 Limulus polyphemus
AGCTTGTTGAAGTAGTATGTAAAGGCCTTAGACAAGATGGCGACTCTTTCATGTATCTATGTGGACAATCCTCAGCTCTTTCAGAAGTCTTAGATTAGGACATTGACTTCGGATGAACAATTTGAAAGGACAATGAGAACAGCTGATAAGAAGTGTGAATTGCCTTTAAAAGTATTATTGACAAGGACCCAAATTATGAAAATATTGTTAATAACATGCTGGATAAATTCAAAGAGTTGGGTTGTAATATGAGCTTGAAAGTTCACATATTGACTATTTCCCTGAAAATCTCGGTGCCGTCTACGAAGAACAAGGGGAAAGGTTTCATCAAAACATTAGGGAAATGGAGAGGATGTATCAGGGAAGGTGGAACATCAGCATGATGGCTGATTACTGCTGGTCGTTGAAACGAGATGCTCCAGACGCGATACATAAAAGAAAGGCCACAACACGTAGTTTTGAGACTAAAACGCGTAGATTTCACACACACACACACACAATCAGGATGAGTGAGGATGCATATTCGTTTGACATCAGTGTTCTTCGCTTTTCTTCAGTTTGTTTGTATTTTTGTTTAGAACTTAATATTCAAAAATGTTCATTGTGGTAAACGAAATAATAATTTGATCAAAGTAAGAGTTTTTTTTTCTTCCCAATTTGCCAAAAATCCTTACGTGATAAGAAAAAAAAATGAATATTATTTTCGAAATCTGCGTAGCCGAATTATGGAAAATCAGTTATTAAAACCAAAATAACTTTTATTAAC
>NW_013771917.1:0-769 GCF_000517525.1 Limulus polyphemus
AATTTTCCGTAACTTCGTTCCGACGAAACTTAAGCGACACAAGTCTTTACTTAATAAAACTGGTTTATTCTTTCCGAATATAACTCTGCGATACACTTAATCTCAACAATCGCTGTAACGTCTCTTGTGCTCTCTGACTGCAGTTCAATTACTCACTCACTCTCTTCACACATTACATTCCCCTCTTTTATATACCAGCGTACCCTATTTCTAGTAAGAACTTGAACATTCGCCAAAGTACATGATAGTTCTAGAAACGTTGCGTCACAGTGTCATATGACTCGCTGACGCAACAATATTTTACCTATATAAAAGCCAATGTGTGTCACATCACGTCACACTTGATTTCTCGAATAAAAGTCATAAAAGCCAAAATGCATTTATTTAGATATAATAGTTCGATTACTGCCTGCTCATTACGATTTTAGAGACGGGGGTGAAAGGGGGCCATGAACCTTTATAAGTGTAGTGAGTGTTAGTATAATAAGCCTGAGATAAAGACGTAGCGTGTGATCACCTGCCTAAAGCAAGTGCATAAAATTTATCATCGAAAGTAAAAATATCGATTCAATTTTAAACTTAAATCGTTTCTTAAGTAAGCTATTTTCTGTTATATCACCAACGTTTTAAATAACATAAAAAACCTCTTGAATCAATGAAGATTCTAAATTAAGAAATCAACAAATATTTTCCAATTTTGTTGTCTGTACATTTCATTTTATACCATCAGTACACTAACTAACAACAATATTAGGTTATACTTTTGTTA
>NW_013771918.1:0-314 GCF_000517525.1 Limulus polyphemus
AGTCGGCAAAATAAACACAAAAAAACGACGACACATGTTGGTGATATATTTCTTCTTTTTCTTATCAGTTCCTTATTTATTATTATAAAAATAACTAAAAAAGTAAAACATAGAAACTTTTGGGCTTGATAAGGTTAACTTACGTCCTAGCGAGTGTACCTCGTATAAAAATTTTATTGTTATTATCATTATATTTATTTATATTACTACTCGTGAGCTGTTAGCACCAGCTATATCTAACTTGGTTCGTGTAACATTTGCTTCATGTTACCGCATATTTTGACACTTATTATGTCGGGAATTTTAAAAATCAC
>NW_013771919.1:0-768 GCF_000517525.1 Limulus polyphemus
TTGTTAGTACATACGTTTTCCCATTAAGACGGTATTACAGTGAACGAAAAAGATGGTAATCTGATGGTGCCATATCTGGAGAATATGGTGGGTGGCGGAGAACCTCCTAACCCAACTTCATAATCTTATGTTGGGTGAAACGTGTGGACGCGCATTGTCGTGGAGAAGAACACCTTTCCGATTGACGAGTGAAGGGCGTTTATGATGAAGGGCTTGGTTTAAGCGTTCCAGTTGCAGACTATAGATCTCTGCATTGCCATTTTGCTGTGGATTGAGAAGTTCAAAATGAATTACTCCTTTGATGCCCCACCAAATGCAAAGCATCACTTTCTGCGGATGGAGTCCAGGTTTTTGAGTCGGAAGTGGTTTTTGTCTAGGACTCAGCCATTGTTTTTGGCGTTTAATATTCGCATAAAGAATCCATTTTTCATCACCGGTGACAGTTCTGTCCAAAAATGGTTCACGCTCATTACGCACCAGAAGAGACGAAACAACGTTCACACGTTGAAACAATGATCATCGGAGAGTTCGTGAGGCACCCAAACACCTTCTTTATGGAGTTTTCCCATGTTCCTTAGATGTTTACGTATTGTCTCATGAGATGGTTGGACTCAACAAGCGTCTTCAGAGCATCAATATCAATTCCAACATGTCGGCCACTGCCATCACAGTTTTTAAGGCTAAAGTCACCTGAATGAAATTTGCAGAACCATCGTTGACACTTACGAACGTTCAAGACATTTTCATAAACTTCGGTAATATTCTTTG
>NW_013771920.1:0-767 GCF_000517525.1 Limulus polyphemus
CTTTCACCTTGTTAGGATCAGTTTGTCACCATGCACACTTACAATGTGACCTAAGTAAAGCATATCTTTCTGGAACAAGTGTCATTTCTTGGGATGGAATTTGAGGTTTGCTGCTTTCAAACGCTTGAATACTTCCTCTAGTCGGGACATTTCCTCATCAAAAGTTGTTGCAAATACAATGACATCATCCAGGTACACTAGGGCTATCCTCCATTGTAGGCCTTCCCATACTCTTTCCATCAGCCTCTCAAATGTTGCCCGAATGGCATCACACGGTATTGCCAGAGACTTTGGCCATAACTAAATGCTGTCTTAGGTCTATCTGCTTCAGCCATTTTTACTTAATGGAAACCTGACTTTAAGTCCAGAGTTGAAAACTACCTGGCTCCACTTAGGACATCAAGAATATCATCAATTCTTGGCAGTGGATATGAGTCTTTTTTGGTTATACTGTTAAGAGCTCTGAAGTCCACACAGCAACGTTGGGTCCCATCCTTCTTCTGGACTAACATGACGGGAGCTGACCACGGACTATCTGATTTCTCGACTATCCCTTCCTTAATTAGGCCATCCATGACCTTCTCCATCTCTTTTCGCTTTGCCGGAGCTATTCTCCTTGGAGGGATCTTTATTGGACGGTGATTGCCTGTGTTTATTCTGTGCTCCACAAGGTCTGTACAGCCGAGGTCAAGATATCCTTTTGAAAAGACGTCTACATAATTCGCCAAAAGTTCCCTAACCTGAAGAGCCTGTGATGATGACAAATG
>NW_013771921.1:0-764 GCF_000517525.1 Limulus polyphemus
GTTAAAGATCAGTATTAAGCATAGTTTAAAATGCTAAGTATAGAGAATGACAATACGTTTATTTGTAGTAGATCTGTAATAAAAATGTTTTAAAAATGCTAAACAATAGAGAATCACAATCTGCTTATATGTAGTAGATCAGTATTATGAATGTTTTAAAAATGCTAAACTATAGAGAATGAAAATACCTTTATAAGTGGTAGATCAGTATTAAGCATGTTTTGAAATAGCTAAACTATACAGAATGACAGTACGTTTATATGTAGTAGATCAGTATTAAGCATATTTTAAATTTGCTAAAATATAGAGAATGACAACACGTTTATGTGTAGTAGATCAGTACTAAGCATGTTTTAAAATAGCTAAACAATAGAGAATGACAATACGTTTATATGTAGTAGATCAGTATTATGCATGTTTTAAAATAGCTAATATAATGAGAATGACAATACGTTTATATGTAGTATATATGTATTAAGCATGTTTGAAAATTCTAAACTATAGAGAATAACAAAACGTTTATATATACTAGATCAGTATTAAGCATGTTTTAAATTTCCTAAACTATACAGAATGACAATGCGTTTGTATGTAGTAGATCAGTATTAAGCTTGTTTTAAAATAGCTAAACTACAGAGAATGACAATACGTTTATATGTAGTAGATAGTAGTAAGCGTGTTTTAAAACAGCTAACTATAGAGCAAGACAATAGGTTTATATGTAGTAGATCAGTATTAAGCATGTTATAAAACAGCTAACCTAT
>NW_013771922.1:0-768 GCF_000517525.1 Limulus polyphemus
TTTTTAAAACATCTTAATATGTAACAAACACCCCATACTTCACGTACTCCTTTAACTCAAAGATGTTTGGATTTGTTTACTTCTAGGACAAAGCTACATCATGAGCTATTTGTACTCTGCTCACCGTGGGGAATCGAACCCCGGACTTAAGGTACCTGAACTTACCTCTGACCCAGTGGTTGGAGGAGGGGTCGGATTTATGGGTTTTAAGCAATATAATTATTAAAAAAGACACAATAACTGAGGCCCGGCATGATCAGGTGGTTAGGGAGCTCGAATAGCATTCTGCGAGTGGCGGGTTCGAATCTCCGTCCCACCAAACATGCTCGCCCTTTCACCCGTAAGGGCGTTATAATGTGACGGTCAATTCTACTATCGTTGGTAAAATAGTATCCCAAGAGTTGACGGTGGGTGGGGATGACTAGCTGCCTTCTCTCTAGTCTTACACTGCTAAATTAGGGGCGGCTAGCGCTGATAACCCTCGTGTAGCGCGAAATTCAAACCAACACAATACTGATATTTACCAGATGTACTCAACCGTGTTCTAATTACAGTTGTTGTTCCTTCAAACCAACACAATAACTGACATTTAACAGATGTATTTAATAGCGTTCTAATTACAGTTGCTGCTCCTTCAAACCAACACAATAACTGACATTTAACAGATGTACTTAACCGTGTTCAAATTACAGTTGTTCCTCCTTCAAACCAACACAATAACTGACATTTAACAGATGTATTTAATAGTATTCTAATTACAGTTGTTGT
>NW_013771923.1:0-1089 GCF_000517525.1 Limulus polyphemus
TCATAAGTTCTGTAACTAGAGTTACACCTAGGTGTTCATGGAGTATATGTACCTAGTAAGGCTAAAAGATGAGTATGGTGGTTATATATTCGATAACTAGAGTTACACCTCGGTGTTCGTGGAGTTGTTGTACCAAATAAGGATAAAGATGAGTATGGTGGTTATAAATTATGTAACTAGAGTTACACCTAGGTGTTCATGGAGTATATGTACCTAGTAAGGCTAAAAGATGGGTATGGTGGTTATAAATTCGATAACTAGAGTTACACCTAGGTGTTCGTGAAGTTGTTGTACCAAATAACGCTAAAGATGAGTATGATGGTTATAAATACGGTAACTAGAGTTACACCTAGGTGTTCGTGTAGTAGTTGTACCAAGTAAGGCTAAAGACGAGTATGGTGGTTATAAGTTCTGTAACTAGAGTTACACCTAGGTGTTCATGGAGTATATGTACCTAGTAAGGCTAAAAGATGAGTATGGTGGTTATATATTCGATAACTAGAGTTACACCTCGGTGTTCGTGGAGTTGTTGTACCAAATAACGCTAAAGATGAGTATGGTGTTTATAAATTCTATAACTAGAGTTACACCTAAGTGTTCAAGGAGTAGTTGTACCAAGTAAGGATAAAGATGAGTATGGTGGTTATAAATTCTGTAACTAGAGTTACACCTAGGTGTTCATGGAGTATATGTACCTAGTAAAGCTAAATGATGAGTATGGTGTTTATAAATTCGGTAACTAGAGTTACATCTAGGTGTTCGTGGAATTGTTGTACCAAATAAGCTAAAGATGAGTATGGTTGGTTATAAATTCAGTAACTATAGTTACACCTAGGTGTTTATGGAGTAGTTGTACCAAATAACGCTAAAGATGAGTATGGTGGTTATCAATTCCGTAACTATAATTACACTTAGGTATTTATGGAGTAGTTGTACCAAGTAAGGCTAAAGATGATTATGATGGTAATAAATTCGGTAACTAGAGTTACACCTAAGTGTTCGTGGAGTTGTTGTACCAAATAACGGTAAAGATGAATATGGTGGTTTCAAATTCAGTAACTAGAGTTACACCCAGGTGTTCGTGGAGTT
>NW_013771924.1:0-3456 GCF_000517525.1 Limulus polyphemus
CCATACTCATCTATAGCGTTATTTGGTACAACAACTCCACGAATACTTGGGTGTAACTCTAGTTACCGAATTTATAACCACCATATTCATCTTTAGCCTTACTGGGTAAAACTACTCCATGAACACATATGTGTAACTCTAGTTACAGAATTTATAACCACCATACGCATCTTTAGCCTTACTTGGTACAACTACTCCATAAACACCTAACTGTAACTATAGTTACCTAATTTATAACCACCATACTCATCGTTAGCTTTACTTGGTACAACAACTCCACGAACACCTACGTGTTACTCTAGTTACCGAATTTATAACCACCATACTCATTTTTAGGCTTACTTGGTACAACTACTGCATGAACACCTAGGTGTAACTCTAGTTACAGAATTTATAACCACCATGCTCATTTTTAGCCTTACTTGGAACAATTACGCCATGAACACTTAGGTTTAACTCTGGTTACCGAATTTATAACCACCATACTCATCGTTAGCCTTACTAGGTACAACAACTCCATGAACACCTAGAAGTAACTCTAGTTACAGAATTTATAACCACCATACTCATCTTTAGCCTTACTTGGAACAATTACGCCATGACCACTAAGGTTTAACTCTGGTTACCGAATTTATAACCCCATACTCATCTTTAGCCTTACTTGGAACAATTACGCCATGACCACTAAGGTTTAACTCTGGTTACCGAATTTATAACCCCCATACTCATCTTTAACGTTATTTGGTATAACAAATCCACGAACACCTAGGTGTAACTCTAGTTAACGAATTTGTAACCACCATACTTATCTGTAAAGTTATTTGGTACAACTACTCCACGAACATCTAGGTGTTACTCTAGTTACCAAATTTATAACCACCATACTCATTTTTAGCTTTACTTGGTACAACTAGTCCATGAACACCTATGTGTAACTCTAATTACAGAATTTATAACCACCATACACATCTTTAGCCTTACTTGG
The DNA here is from genome assembly GCF_000517525.1 of Limulus polyphemus. Lineage (NCBI taxonomy): Eukaryota > Metazoa > Arthropoda > Merostomata > Xiphosura > Limulidae > Limulus > Limulus polyphemus. The sequence continues at coordinate 986 of NW_013771924.1, forward strand.
AACAATTACTCCACGAACACTTAGGTTTCACTCTGGTTACCGAATTTATAATCCCCATACTCATCTTTAGCGTTATTTGGTACAACAACTCCACGAACACTTAGGTGTAACTCTAGTTACCGAATTTGTAACCAGTTGTTGTACCAAATAACGCTACAGATGAGTATGGTCGCTAAAGATGTGTATGTTGGTTACAAATTCGGTAACTAGAGTTACACTTAGGTGTTCGTGGAGTTGTTGTACCAAATAACGCTAAAGATGCGTATGGTGGTTACAAATTCGGTAACTAGAGTTACACCTAGGTGTTTATGGAATAGTTGTACCAAGTAAAGCTAAAGATGAGTATGGGGGTTATAAATTCGGTAACCAGAGTTAAACCTTAGTGTTCATTGAGCAATTGTTCCAAGTAAGGCTAAAGATGAGTATGGTGGTTATACATTCTGTAACTAGAGTTACACCTTGGTGTTCATGGAGTAGTTGTACCAAGTAAAGCTAAAAATGAGTATGGTGGTTATAAATTTGGTAACTATAGTAACACCTAGATGTTCGTGGAGTTGTTGTACCAAGTAAGGCTAACGATGAGTATGGTGGTTAGAAATTAGGTAACTAGAGATACACCTAGGTATTCGTGGTTATTTGGTACAACAACTAAAGGAATACCAAGGTATAACTCTAGTTACCGAATTTATAACCACCATACTCATAGTTAGCCTTACTTGGTACAATAACTCCACGAACACCTAGGTTTTACTCTAGTTACCGAATTTATAACCACCATACTCATTTTTAACCTTACTTGGTACAACTACTCCATGAACACCTAAATGTAACTCTAGTTACAGAATTTATCACCACCATACTCATCTTTAGCCTTACTTGGAACAATTACGCCATGAACACTTAGGTTTAACTCTGGTTACCGAATTTATAACCCCCATACTCATCTTTTGCGTTATTTGGTATAACAACTCCACGAAAACCTAGGTGTAACTCTAGTTACCGAATTTGTAACCACCATACTTATCTGTTGCGTTATTTGGTACAACAACTCCACGAATACCTAGGTGTAACTCTAGTTACCGAATTTATAACCACCATATTCATCTTTATCCTTACTTGGTACAACTACTCCATGAACACCTAGGTGTAACTCTAGTTACTGAATTTATAACCACCATACTCATCTTTAGCCTTACTTGGAAAAATTACACCATGAACACTTAGGTTTAACTCTGGTTACCGAATTTATTACCCCCATACTTATCTTTAGCGTTATTTGGTACAACAACTCCACGAACACCTAGGTGTAACTCTAGTTACCGAATTTATGAGTATGGTGGTTATAAATTCTGTAATTAGAGTTACACCTAGGTGTTCATGGAGTAGTTGTACCAAGTAAGACTAAAAATGAGTTTAGTGGTTATAAATTCGGTAAGGAGAGTAACACCTAGGTGTTCGTGGAGTTACTGTACCAAGTAAGGCTAACGATGAGTATGGTGGTTATAAATTAGGTAACTAGAGTTACACCTAGGTGTTCGTGGAGCTTTTCTACCAAATAACGCTAAAGATGAGTATGTTGGTTACAAATTCGGTAACTAGAATTACACCTTGGTGTTCGTGGAGTTGTTGTACCAAATAACGCTAAAGGTGGGTATCGTGGTTACAAATTCGGTAACTAGAGTTACACCTAGGTGTTTATGGAATAGTTGCACCAAGTAAGGCTAAAGATGAATATGGTGGTTATCTTTAGCCTTACTTGGAACAATTACGCCATGACCGTTGTTGTACCAAATAACGCTAAAGATGAGTATGGGGGTTATAAATTCGGTAACCACAGTTAAATCTAAGTAAATGTAACTAGAGTTACACCTAGGTGTTCGTGGTTATGAATTCAGTTGTTGTACCAAATAACGCTACAGATGAGTATGGTAAATTCGGTAACTAGAGTTATACCTAGGTATTCCTTTCTAGAGTTATACCGAAGTATTCCTTTATTTGTTGTACCAAATAACGCTACAAATGAGTATGGGGGTTATAAATTCGGTAACCAGAGTTAAACCTAAATGTTCATGGAGTAATTGTTCCAATGAAGGCTAAAGATGAGTATGGTGGTTATAAAATCTGAAACTACAGTTACACCTAGGTGTTCATGGAGTAGTTGTACCAAGTAAGGCTAAAGATGAATATGGTGGTTATTACACCTAGGTATTCGTGGAGTTGTTGTACCAACTAAGGCTAAAGATGAATATGGTGGTTATAAATTCGGTAACGATGAGTATGGTGGTTAGAAATTAGGTAACTAGAGAGTGGAGTTGTTGTAACAAGTAAGGCTAAGAACATCTAGGTGTTACTCTAGTTACCAAATTTATAACCACCATACTCATTTTTAGCTTTACTTGGTACAACTACTCCATGAACACCTAGGTGTAACTCTATTTACAGAATTTAATAACCACCATACTCATCTTTAG
>NW_013771925.1:0-766 GCF_000517525.1 Limulus polyphemus
ATCAAGGCCATAACTTTGAATCAGCTGTGTTCCAAGAATGCTGCAAGTTGTTTGGTATCCGAAAAACCAGGACACCGACACTTGACCCACAGTCTGATGGGATGGTAGAAAAGTACAACTGGACACTGTGACAGGAAGTGGCAAAGTTTTGTAATAGCCACCAAGATGACTGGGATGTCTTACTTCCTCCACTGTTGATGGCCTATAGGTCAGCAGAGCATAAAACCACTGAATACACTCCAGCTAAATTGATGTTTGGTCGGGAACTTCGGCTGCCAGTGGATCTGTTAACAGGACGCCCACCTTATGAAGAGTTGCCTGAGAATGTGTCAGAGTTTGTGAAAGTGTTATCAGAAAGGATGGATGATATTCACCATGAAGTGCGTTCCAAGTTGAAAACGTCTGCTGATTCGATGAAGTTAACTTATGATAGGAGATCTACTGAAGTCAGCTTTGAACCAGGAGACAAGGTGTGGTTTTATAATCCCAGGAAGACCAAAGGGAAGTCTCCTAAGTTGTCTTCTCCATGGAAAGGCCCATATGGCATAGTGGATAGTCTCTCAGACGTGACTTTCCGTGTAAAATGTGGTAGGCGAGGTAAGCCAAAAGTGGTGCATGCCAACAGGCTTTGGCGTTATCACGGTCCAGGACATTTCAGTTGGGATGAACAAAGGAAAAAATGACGCTGCTGAAGACGTGCCACCTGAAGAAGCCACCGTCAAAAAAGAAACTCTACTCAGTTTTGATAAGGGAAACGGTGAAGCTC